>NC_060912.1:5090936-5111202 GCF_014805685.1 Silurus meridionalis | reverse complement strand
ATGAAGGGAGTTTTGCAGGAAGGTATCTATACTTTTATGATGATATGATGAGTACAGACTCACACACAGTGGACAAAAAAGGCATAAAGAAGTCATAAGGTAGACTGTGTTCATCTACTGTTTATAATGATTTAGTGTTAAACACTGTGTATGTTGGTGTTAAAGTAATAAGGATAAGACGTTCACGTGTACATTTCTGTATGTGTTTATTTAGCGCTTCTGGTGAATTTCAGGAGTTTACACTGAAATTTCATCCTGTGTGATGGATAATGAACTTCATAAAACTCATCAGTAAAGCTTGAACATCACTCTGGAGGGGTCTGCTGCAGTGCCTGTTTGGAAACTTTCATTTTCCTCACATATTCTCGGCGATCTTCTTTTCTGATCTCTGTGGAAAAAAGCGAAAATATTTCCATACTATGATTTTATTCAATGCATTTCAGTAATATTTGTGAGAAGAAGAGCAGAATAACACACACCTACTACACCTGGCATTGGTTCAGTCGGCTTTTAAAAGGAAAAGAAAAAATCATGTTAGCATCGCTGCGTTTAAAAATCACCATCGGTGAAGCTTTTCTCGATGCCGTGCAGCTCAGAACACAGGTGAAGTGCGTTTTCATGCCCGGTTGTTTTCAGTGTGACTAATGATTCGCATTTTCTGTAGACAGTCCGAGTGAGCGGCAGGTCAAACGTCAGACGAACATCATCCATATTTATGATGTGGTGCGGCCTGATTCAGTGGGAGCGCATCTGATTTATTATAAAGAATTTCATTGGTTCACCTGAACCCGTTCACCAATTTCACTGGTCTAATGTTATTGGGTTTAGTTTTTCGGCTTGAAGCTTGTGCCCCGGGAAAAACCCAGAAAAAAATCCATACATTAACAGCTTCATTGTTTAAGCCGCGGGGGTCAAAGCGTGGGATAAAAGTAGCGGTTTATAGTCCGGAAAATACGGTAATCAGACATTTTCAGAAACATTATGTAACTGACTGCAAGGCACTGAGGGTGAAAAGTAGATTTCACATTGGCGTGTTGTCTTTCACAACATACACTGTAATAATGTGTCTTTCACTTTTCCTTAGGTTTGATCGTACACATGGCGAGAAAGAACATGAAAAGAGATGCAGAACATTTAGACTGGATTTGTGTCTCCAAGCAGCTCTACACCAACCCCGAAACATCCAGCAGACAGTGCAGAAAATTATGCCAAATAAAGAAGAACAGTGTGATTTCCTGCTGGATCTGTACTTCCATGTGAAGCAGTATGAGAGTAAAACAGGCAGCAGTGTTCTTCCAGCATTACAACCAGTTTATCAGTCAGTTTCAGTCTGGTCCATAAATCTCTCAGAGAGAAAAGTCTCCCTCCTCCTAGAAGTGCTGAAACTCCAAACACAGAAGAAACCAGTGGAGCTGAGAGACAGTACAGATGAAGAGAGTGAAGTGAGGAGTTTCCTTCAATGCCTGCCCTACATCCCAGAACTCAGGTTTAATGTGTAAGTTTTCATAAATGCTTCACTACATTCTGCACTACAGCTATAAAGTAACATTTATAATGACATTGTTTAAATGAATATACAGAACTATGAACTGAAAATTAAGATTGTATTTTTTTCTAGTACTTAAAGGTAAGGGTATGTGCTTCTGTTTTTTATTATTATTATAAAAATATAAAATGTTTAAACTGAATGCACTGAAGAACAGAAAACTCTTCCTACAGTATGTGTTGTACAAGCAAATTTCTAAAGAAAAAGGTTTAATAATCTTTTTTATGCGTCTGTCTAGCTCTAACCTCGCAACATGAGGACTCTTTCACTTTGCCAACACCTAGGTTGTGCACAGTGGGCTGAATGAAATTCTACATGTTGTGTAGCATAGTTTTGTAAGAAGTGGCAAAAACAAAGTGTGCCTTAGATGGTTCATCAAAGGCACCAAGAGAAGAGGTTGACTTGCATGGAATGGCATGCTGATCGTGAATGATGAAGTACTGGTGAACTGAATTCTTCTGAGGTCTCACAGTCAGGAGATAGAGGGGAGCACCAGCAGTAATGTCTCGAAGATGTTCCTCAATGTTTGGTCTACTCTCAAAAGACCCTGCAAATTAAAGAGAACTATCACTGATATGCATTGGTTGGCCGTGCATTTGGTACCAGGGCCTTCAGTTGGGACTTATCTGAATTAATCTACCTCTTAATAACACCACTATCACCGAGCAATTATAGAAAGCATCAATACAATACAAAAACGCAATATAAAGCATGGCATTACAGCGAGAGAGGCATTTCACATGTGAAGGGTGAATACTATTTTACTAAAGCAAGAAACCCAATTAAGACTTCAGACCTCCACACTACCACCGCAACTGTGCACATACAACATCTGGAGCAGTTCAGAATCAATATTCGTCAAATAACATGACAAAAACATAAAAATGTAAACCTACATACCTACATAAATAAAATACAACCTACTGACCAGACATGCAGACTTATAATTTGCACCGCTCATCAGTGGCTGTAATCCACTGGTACTGCTTGTATTAACTGGTCTGGAAGTGGTGAATAAACCCTTTCCCGGGCTGAGACAAGCTAGCTAGCTTTGGGGTTGGCCAACCTCCTCACAATGTCTAGCTTTTCTTGAAAATGTATTTTTAAGTATGTCCGAGACAAAATCAATTTCTCTTCCTCCGTAGGCAAAAAAAGTCTAACGCATATGTATTAATGCGTATTAATTCCATATGTGCAGAGCTACACACATGTTTTGCCAGTCGAACAGTCGAACTTGGCTGTAACAAATTCTGGACGGAAAATCCTGTATAAAATCTGATTGGTTAAAGAAACGGAGCTAATTCTTAAGGAGACTGCTAAAATAGCCAGCAGGACAAACTTTGTAGGCCCTGGGCAGATTAAATTGAGATGGCAGCACATAGAGGCTGAAATCTGATTAGTTAAAGGAACAGACTCATTGCTAATAGAGACTAAGGTAAAAAGGCCAGCAGTACTGATTCTGAAGGCCCTGGGTAGATTAGATTGACATGGCAGCACAAAGAGGCTGAAATCTGATGGGACAAAAAATCTAAAATCCACATACACGTACTGGAAGCAGTGCAGCCAAGAGAAATGTTATGAAATGAAGAAAATAAACTGTTGGGAATAAATTAATACAATTCCATGGAACAAATATTAGAATTTAGGTTGTAAATATAGGTCAGTGCTTCTAATAGTGTAGAAGCCAGCAGAGAAGGCTTTGCTGGCCCTGACCGCCCGCCACTGCTGATATGTTAGTAGAAAAATTTGTAGTAGAAAACTACAATGAAATAAAAATAAGCAAACCTTCTTGATGACAACAAGATGTTTCTTCAGACACCTTTCCTGTCTCTTTCAGCCTAGGGCAGAAATGTAGTAATATGAAAAAGTGGTCAGTTTCTCAAAGTGTTTAGATAGTATTAGTTATGTTAGCTAAATTCATCAATAATTAAAACTGAAACTAAAGAATAAATAATATAAAATATTATATATATAACACACACATACATTCATGCTCCAATGTGGCTGAATTACAACAATTATGCATAGATGAGTTGGCCAAAATTCCTCCACAGCATTTTAACAGACTCAGGTTATCACAAACACTAGATTGCAGTTGTTGCTGCTAAGGGTGTCCCAACCAGTTATTAAGTTTAGGGGGCAAATACTTTTACAAACTACTACAAATACTACAAACACAGGGCCATGTAGGTTTGGATTTTGTTTTTCCCCAATAATAAAATTTATAATAATAATTCATTTAAAAACTGCATGTTGTGTTCACTTGTGTTATCTGTTACTAATATTTATATTAGTTTGATGATCTGAAACATTAAAGTGTGACAAACATGCAAAGAAATAAGAAATCAGGAAGGGGCAGACACTGTAAATAAAATATGAATACATGTGAAAAAATATGAAACATAAATTTAGTAAGGCTGCTTTACTAGTCAATTGTCCACTCTTATTTCATAGCTTTTCGTCTCTCACAGCCATTTTCAAGAATTACAGATCCATTAAATTTGCTTAAGATTTGTAAAGTTGCTTAGTGTCAAATGTTTTCCAAAGGCTACACTGTTAGATCACATGCATGAGCTGTGCTGTGCACGTTATATTCCTTCTTTCACGTTTTAACTAGTGATGGGTCTTTCATGAACCATTTGTTCATTGTTTACTACTCGTTCTTCTAAAACACATCAAAGAGTGATTTATTCATTTTTTACTAGATGCACATGAGCAAAGCATAAAAAAATCTCCATAGTTTATGTACAGAAAACAGAATTAAGTAGTTCTCCTTATGACTCTTCTAGTTTGAGTCATTTTTTTTAATAATGTGACTCCCATACGCTCTGTAGTGCATTACACAGGAAACAGAAGTGAGTAGTTCATATCATGAGTCCTCTTGTCTGAGTCTTTCATTCTTTTATATGTGACTCCCATAGATGCAATTTTTTTTAGTTTTAAATCCAGCTCCTCATTTTGTTCATCATAATTTGCCCTTAGCTGTATTGTCATATTTACATTATTGGAACTTTTATCAGAGTTGGTGTATGTAGACATGTTGGAGAATCTGCTTATTAAAAATGTTAAATGTTATTTTATTTCTGATCAAAGGAACTAAATAAAATAAATGACAAAAAACATTTGTTCATTTGATAAATGTGATTTAAAGAACTGAATCACTAAAAATGATCAGATCTTCCCATCACCAGTTTCTTATGTAATAGAACATGCGCAGTTCTGCCATAATAACATTTAATTTCAAAATAAAAGTCGCGGAGAAAATAATTCACACCACTATTTACACAAATAAAAATAGCAAAAGAAGCAAAAATACAACTTGGACTTAAAAGGGCAGCACATTAACACAAAACTATTCTATTCTGAATAAGAATTCCATCTGAGGTTTTTAGCAAATGAATATTAGCATTTTACCTGATGGAACTTAAGACTTGTTACTGTTCATATAAATAATAAGAATGGAGAAAATGTTATCTCTGATAATAACTGTGTTGTGGATGTTGGTATCAGATGGGCTGTTTCATTATTTCACAAACTGCTGATCTCTACAGCTGTCAGCCAAAAACAAGTATCTAAAGCATGTGTGTGTGTGTGTGTGTGTGTGTAAGTGTTGTTTTATTTGTAGGTTTGCTGTGTACTGTAATAATATATTTTACTTTTATCCAGGTTTAAGTCTAAACATGGAACAGAGGAACAAAACAAGAGATTTAAAAAATTTACACTGGACTTGTGTCTGCAAGCAGCTTTACACCAACCACAAAACATCCGGGAGACAGTGGAGAAAGTAACAGCATATGATGATGAAGAACAGAGTGATTTCCTGCTGGAACTGTTCTCCCATGTGAAGCAGTATGAAAGTAAAACAGGCAGCAGTGTTCATCCAGCCTTACTGCCAGTTTATCAGTCAGTTTCATACTGGTCCATAAATCTCTCAGAGCGAAAAGTGTCCCTCTTACTAGAAGTGCTGAAACTCCAAACACAGAAGACAGAAGTGGATCTGAGAGACTGTACAGATGAAGAGAGTGAAGTGATTAATTTTCTTCAGTGTCTGCCCTACATCTCACAGCTCAGGTTTAATCAGTAAGTTTTTATATTATTCTTTAGACAAGTTTTAGTTCCTTGTGCACCACAAATGATAAAATCACTGTTCTGAACTTTGTGTTGTCAGTGATGAAATGTGAATCAGTTCAAACACTGACTTTTTTCTATTCATTATTAACTTGTTCTGTCGAATAGAAATTTTAATCCCAATTTGTCTACATGAATCTGATCATTCCTGAAGTGTTGATATACAGTGTACATTGCTTTAGTTTGTGAAGTTGCCAACTAACAAACATGCAAATACACACTTTCATTCACTGTTAGTAAAAGGTTGTGTAACGATAATCTCCTTTTTCATCTTTTTCATCTTTTTGTGATTAAATTCACAAAACTGAGTTCACAAAATGATTCTCAGAATATTTTTAACAAAATTAAAAAAGAAAATATTTCTGAATAATATACAATGCAACAAATGTGTTTCTGTTTCTCTAAACGGATTAAAAATGGCTATGGACAGAGTTTAATATTATTTACGTAATTTTACATAACAATATGTTGGATTGAATAAATAAAGTGTCTGATGTCGGAAATGATCGACTGAAACATACTGTTTTGAGTTCTGTAGCAGAGCCTCAGGCATCATCTGAATTGGAAATAGACCAAAGACTAATTCTCCATGAATCAGTTCTAATTAATTATTTGTATTCGTTTACTAGATTCTTCTAATCAAAATTTTAATCCTAATTAATGTACATGAATCTGATTATTTCTCAAGTGTTGGTACACAGTGTACGTTGTAAAGAACATGATCATATGACCAGTAATGTGTGTCTAGTTGTGTATATGAACAAAGTGTGTATACTCTCACGTTATACTCACCATCCACTTAACTAGCAGCACCTGCACACCTGCTTATTTATGAAATTATCCCATAATTCAATCATGTGACAGCAGCACAGTGTAAAATCACACAGATACAGATCAATAGCTTCAGTTAATGTTCACAGCAGAAATCAGAAGGAGAGAAATGTGACTGTGACATTAAGCATGGGATAGATGTTGATAACAGATTAACTGGTTTCAGTACAGTAAAACCCAGTCTATGACATAAGTAGCAACCAGAACAAAACCATGTTTCACGAGCAACAATACTCAGGTAGGCGAGCAAACCCACGCTGCAGGTTCCCCGCGGAGGGTCGCATCAGTTGCTTAGTTGATGACGTATCACTCGGTCGCTCTTGTTGTTCAGTGCAGCAAAAACGTAACTTTTTTTTGTTTTGTATTTTTATTTCACGAGAAATCTTAAAAAATGTCACCCAAGAAAATCAATGATGATGTAAATCATTCATCATGGGCTAAATCAATTCTAATGGATGGGCAAATGGACCTACGAGCAATTTTCAAGAACAAATTATGCTCGTACAACGGGGTTTTACTGTATTTAATAATCTGTTTATTTCCATTCCTGTCAGACAAAGATCTGAATCTGAGGTTGTTTGGTAATCTATGTGTGTAGGTTTAGTTGTGTATGTTGGGTTTACTGTGTACTGTAATAATTTGTATTTGCTTTTCTCCAGGTTTGAGTCTAAACATGGAAAGAAAGGGCAAGAAAAGAGATTAAGAAAATTTAAAATGGACTTGTGTCTGCAAGCAGCTTTACACCAACCACACAACATCCAGCAGACAGTGGAGAAAGTAATAGCATATGATTATGAAGAACAGAGTGATTTCCTGCTGGATCTGTACTCCCATGTGAAGCAGTATGAGAGTGAAACAGGCAGCAGTGTTCTTCCAGCATTACTACCAGTTTACCAGTCAGTTCCTGATGTCTGGTCCATAAATCTGTCAGAGAGAGAAGTTTCTGTATTCCTAGAAGTGCTGAAACTCCAAACACAGAAGAAACCAGTGGAGCTAAGAGATTGCACAGATAAAGAGAGTGAAGTGAAGAGTTTTCTTCAGTGTCTGCCCTACATCTCACAGCTCAGGTAATGAATCTATTCAATTTGTATGTGTAATTTCACAATGTTCATGTTTTTGTAGAGAAAATCTGGAAATCTCAGAACTTGGGTAAAGTTTCTATTTGTGAATCAGGTAGAGATTCTGAAATATACTGTGTGGCAATTTAAGAATAGAGTTTAGGAAATAATATTATAGACTGTTTTATTAGTCTAAAAATGTATAAAGTATGGTTTATGATCAAAAAAAGACGACGTAAAATATGCCCAGGTAATAATTCTTAAAGCAAAACAAATAAACTACACTAGAAATGTAAATGAACCTATAAAACCGATGAACTAGTTTTATAAAATGCTGTTGCTCCTCCTGATCACAAGTACCATCAGATGTATTTTTCTCTGGAGATCTGAGAAATGCTGCAACTGTAACTCTTTATGAAAAAAACATAAAAACAAAACCAGGAGTCAAGGAGAAAGTGACATTAATGAAAACAGTAATTTATATCACACAAACAGAATACTTTAAATAAAAACATAATATAAAGTCATGAAATACAGGCTATAAACTCAACTGATGGAAACATGTAGCAGTGAAAGGAATCTGCTGCTGATTTAATGAATACCAGACACTGTTTTTGATCAGTTTGCTTCTGAAAAGTTTTACTTTGTTTATTTTAAGTTTTGATGTTTAGGTTTTTTTATTGTAAGAATTAATTAAGTAAATATAAACTCAGGTTAAATATTTATATTTTCTTTTAGAACAACAATTTCCTAAACACAAAACTACACCATGCTGATTGCACTTAAATCTGAGTCTGCTAGCAAATGAATATTCGCATTTTACCTAATGGATCTTAAACCCTGGTCTAACAAGACTCTCACAGTCCAGGTCTGATTGTCCCATGTACAAATATCAAAATAATGTCATCAGTTATTTGTTACCTCATTATGTAGATTAAGGTGAAGTCTCTCCTTTGGTTTGAGTTATTGGCTGTGAACTCAACTGATGGAAACATGTAGCAGTGAAAGTACACCTGCTGCTAATTTAATGGATTTTTAGAAGATTATTATAAATGCTGCAAATGTAAAATTATTGTTTGTGATCAGTTTGCATGTGTAATTTGTTTAGCCATTATTCAATTATTTTGTTTTTAAGAAGTATCAAAGCAAATGCAACCTAAAGTTTAAGTCTATTACTGTATGTTAAGACAAATCCATTTGACTTAGCTAGCAAATGAATTAAAGCTTTTTTATGTAATAGATCTTAAACCTTGATTTATATAGACACTAACAATCCAGGTCTTATTTTTCAGGTCTACATTTTTTAGATAATTTTATCAGTTACACAAGTTACTGCATTATATAGATCATCATTTTCAACATCAAGAAAATAAAATTACAAGCTAAAATTTCAGCTCTGATTTTTAATTTCTAGTCAGTACAGTGTTGTCTGATTTGTGTTGTGTGTGTTGACTGGTCAGCATTGGGAGAACTAACAATGTTTTTACCATTACAATTAGAAGGTAGTGAATATGATGACTAATGAGAGTAAAACAGTAGGGTATTTATTATTTTTTTTTAAATCTAAATGCATTGAAAGTGAAATTATTGCTATTTTGTGGCATGTGCACTAGTAAATTGGGTCGATGTGACGACCCTCAGTGTGTCTTTATTAACTTAATTGATCTGTGCACATTTTCAGTGTCTGAATGTTTTATTTCTCTCATAATCTTGCTAATACATGTAATATTTTTTTATTTTTAGGTTTAATTCAGACTCTGCATCCATCTGGATCCTTCAGTGTCTGCCCTACATCTCACAATTTAGGTGTGTTTTGAATACTGTTGAATATTGAATCTTCTTATTTTAACCCTCATTAATTGTTTATTATTGTTTCTTGATTTATTCTTAATATATTAATAAGCAGAGAACAAAAATGTGCCCCAAGTGCCTTATTATTAATGAAAGCTGAGAGGAATAATGTATTTATATTTTTCTAATCAGTTTTTACTGGAATTTTAAAATGTTCTAATTTGGAGCATCTCCTTATTGTAGTCATACAGTGTAATTAATATAATTATAATTTTAAAATATGAAATTTTAAATGGTTTGGTCTAATTAGACATTTAAAGAGTTTACATTTAAAAGTCTCTTTTTTATGTTAATCTTAGTCCTTTTAATTAAACAGCAAAATCTTTCAACAAATGAATATTAGCATTTTACCTAATGGATCTTAAACCCTTGTCTAAAAAGACTCTCACAGTTCAGGTCTGATTGTCCCGTGTAAAAATATCAAAATAATGTCATCAGTTATTTGTTACCTCATTATGTAGATTAAGGTGAAGTCTCTCCTGTGGTTTAAGTTATTGGCTGTGAACTCAACTGATGTAAACATGTAGCAGTGAAAGGACACCTGCTGCTAATTTAATGGATTACTTAAGGTTTTTTATAAATGCAGCAAATGTAAAATTATTGTTTGTAAACAGTTTGCATGTGTAATTTGTTTAGCCATTATTCAGGTATGTAGATCATTTTCAACATCAGGAATCAAGAAAAATATAAACTCAAGCTAAAATATCAGCTGTGACTGTATTGAGTGGAAATGAAAGTGTTGTGTGATTTGTGTTGTCTGTGTGTGAAATATGATCTGATGTTACTGCACCACTCACTGACCAGCAGTGGGAGAACTAACAGTTGTGGTGGTTACTGTTACAATGAGAATGTTGTGACTATGAAGTCCAATGAGACTAAAACAGCAGGTTATTTATTACTCATACACATTTTAAATGCATTGAAAGTGAAATGTTTTTGTGGCATCTGCGGTAGTAAAATGGGTCGAGGTGATGACCCTCACCATGTATTTATTAACTTAATTGATCCATTTACAGTTTCAGTGTTGGAAAGTTTTATTTAAATAATTCTGAAAATCTCAGAATTCAGGTAATAATTTTTTAATCAGGTAGAAATTCTAAAATGCATTCTTTTGTTATTTAAGAACAGTTTAGTAAAGAATGTTATTGACTTTTATTAGTCTAGAAAACTTTGAACGTATGTGTCACAAATCTCACTGTTACCACACTGGAAGAAAGACAGACAGGCAACAGTTCCGCATATCCTGAGATTCAACCCCTTTAACTGATCTGAACTGTCATTGTTATCTGTCTACTATTCCACCTAAAAGTTGGTGGTAAAATACTGGTTATTAGCTGGTTAATGTGGCCAAGTTAAAGACTTTTTGGCCATTTTTAAGTATTATCAAAGCAAATGCAAATTAAAGTTCAACTCTATTACTGTATGCTAAAGATGATTCCTTTTGACTTAGCTAGCAAATGAATTATAGCTTTTTATGTAAAAGATCTTAAACCTTGATTTATTTAGACACTAACAATCCAGGTCTGATTTTCCCACGTCTAAGTTTCTAGATAATTTTATCAGTTACACCCGTTAATGCATTATATACAGTGGATCATTATTCTCGACATCAGGAGTCAAGAAAAATAAAATCACAAGCTAAAATTTCAGCTGTGACTTTTTAATTTCTAGTCAGTACAGTGTTGTCTGATTTGTGTTGTGTGTGTGTGTGTGTGTTGACTGGTCAGCATTGGGAGAACTAACAATGTTTTTACCATTACAATTAGAAAGTAGTGACTATGATGACTAATGAGAGTAAAATAGAAAAAAAATCTAAATGTATTGAAAGTGAAATTATTGCTATTTTGTGGCATGTGCACTAGTAAATTTAGTCGATGTGATGACCCTCAGTGTGTCTTTATTAACTTAATTGTTCCGTGCACATTTTCAGTGTCTGAATGTTTTATTTCTCTCATATTCTTGCTAATAAATGTAATATTTTTTAATATTTAGGTTGAATTCAGACTCTGCATCCATCTGTTTTTTGCTGAATCTGAGCATCGCAGCTGTCGACTGTCAATCATATAAAGGAGAGAATTTCACTGAGCTTCTGGCATCAGTGTGCAGCTACAACACATTCCCTTTTGGTGTAGAGTTTCATGGATTCCAAGAAAAACAAAGTGATTTTCTGCTGGATCTGTACTTCCATGTGAAGCAGTATGAGAGTGAAACAGGCAGCAGTGTTCTTCCAGCATTCCTGCCAGTTTATCAGTCAGGTCCTGATGTCTGGTCGATAAATATCTCAGAGAGAAACATCTCCTCCTCCTAGAAGTGCTGAAACTCCAAACACAGAAGAAACCAGTGGTGCTGAGACACTACACAGATGAAGAGAGTGAAGTGAGGAGTTTCCTTCAGTGTCTGCGCTACATCTCACAGCTCAGGTTTCTTTTCAATACTGTTGAATATAAAATCTTCTCATTTTAACCCTCATCAATTGTTTATTATTGTTTCTTGATTTATTCTCAACATGTTAATAAGCAGAGAACAAAAATGTGCCCTAAGTGCCTTATTATTAATGAAAGCTGAGAGGAATAATGTGTTTATATTTTTCTAATCAGTTTTTACTCTAATTTTAAAATGTTCTAATTTGGAGCATCTCCTTATTGTAGTCATACAGTGTAATTAATATAATTATAATTATAAAATATGAAATTTAAAATAGTTTGCTCAAATTACACATTTAAAGAGTTTACATTTAAAAGTCTCTTTTTATGATAATCTTAGTCCTTTTAATTAAACAGCAAAATCTTTCAGCAAATGAATATTAGCATTTTACCTAATGGATCTTAAACCCTGGTCTAACAAGTCTCTCACAGTTCAGGTCTGATTGTCCCGTGTACAAATATAAAAATAATGTCATCAGTTATTTGTTACCTCATTATGTAGATTAAGGTGAAGTATCACCTGTGGTTTGAGTTATTGGCTGTGAACTCAACTGATGGAAACATGTAGCAGTGAAAGGACACCTGCTGCTAATTTAATGGATTATTTGGGTTTTTTATAAATGCAGCAAATGTAAAATTATTGTTTGTGATCAGTTCGCATGTGTAATTTGTTTAGCCATTATTCAGGTATTTTGTTTTTAAGAAGTTTTAACGCAAATGCAACGTACAGTTTAACTCTATAGTCTACATTTACTTTTGACAAATTAACAGTGTCTAATGCAAAACTACTGTATGCTAAAGACACTTCCATTTGACTGGCAAATAAATATTAGTATTTTATCCAATGGATCTTTAACCTTGATCTAAAATATCTGGACACTAAAAATTCAGGTCTGATATTGTTTAAATATTAACATAATTACATCAGTTACCCCATTTACTGCATTATGTAGATCATTTGCAACATCAGGTGTCAAGAAAAATATAAACTCAAGCTAAAATTTCAGCTGTGACTTTTTAATTTCTAGTCAGTACAGTGTTGTCTGATTTGTGGTGTGTGTGTGTGTGTTTGTTTGTGTGTGTGTGTGTGTGTGTGTGTGTGTGTGTGTGTGTGTGTGTGTGTGTGTGTGTGTGTGTGTTGACTGGTCAGCATTGGGAGAACTAACAATGTTTTTACCATTACAATTAGAAAGTAGTGACTATGATGACTAATGAGAGTAAAATAGAAAAAAAATCTAAATGTATTGAAAGTGAAATTATTGCTATTTTGTGGCATGTGCACTAGTAAATTTAGTCGATGTGATGACCCTCAGTGTGTCTTTATTAACTTAATTGTTCCGTGCACATTTTCAGTGTCTGAATGTTTTATTTCTCTCATATTCTTGCTAATAAATGTAATATTTTTTAATATTTAGGTTGAATTCAGACTCTGCATCCATCTGTTTTTTGCTGAATCTGAGCATCGCAGCTGTCGACTGTCAATCATATAAAGGAGAGAATTTCACTGAGCTTCTGGCATCAGTGTGCAGCTACAACACATTCCCTTTTGGTGTAGAGTTTCATGGATTCCAAGAAAAACAAAGTGATTTTCTGCTGGATCTGTACTCCATGTGAAGCAGTATGAGAGTGAAACAGGCAGCAGTGTTCTTCCAGCATTCCTGCCAGTTTATCAGTCAGGTCCTGATGTCTGGTCGATAAATATCTCAGAGAGAAACATCTCCCTCCTCCTAGAAGTGCTGAAACTCCAAACACAGAAGAAACCAGTGGTGCTGAGACACTACACAGATGAAGAGAGTGAAGTGAGGAGTTTCCTTCAGTGTCTGCGCTACATCTCACAGCTCAGGTTTCTTTTCAATACTGTTGAATATAAAATCTTCTCATTTTAACCCTCATCAATTGTTTATTATTGTTTCTTGATTTATTCTCAACATGTTAATAAGCAGAGAACAAAAATGTGCCCTAAGTGCCTTATTATTAATGAAAGCTGAGAGGAATAATGTGTTTATATTTTTCTAATCAGTTTTTACTCTAATTTTAAAAAGTTCTAATTTGGAGCATTTCCTTATTGTAGTCATACAGTGTAATTAATATAATTATATTTATAAAATATGAAGTTTAAAATGGTTTGGTCTAATTAGAAATTTAAAGAGTTTACATTTAAAATTCTGTTTTTTTTGGCTAATCTTAGTCCTTTTAATTAAACAGTAAAGTCTTTCAGCAAATGAATATCAGCATTTTACCTAATGGATCTTAATCCCTGGTCTAACAAGACTCTCACAGTTCAGGTCTGATTGTCCCGTGTACAAATATAAAAATAATGTCATCAGTTATTTGTTACCTCATTATGTAGATTAAGGTGAAGTATCACCTGTGGTTTGAGTTATTGGCTGTGAACTCAACTGATGAAAACATGTAGCAGTGAAAGGACACCTGCTGCTAATTTAATGGATTATTTGGGTTTTTTATAAATGCAGCAAATGTAAAACTATTGTTTGTGATCAGTTCGCATGTGTAATTTGTTTAGCCATTATTCAGGTATTTTGTTTTAAGAAGTTTTAACATTAATGCAAACGTACAGTTTAACTCTATAGTCTACATTTACTTTTGACAAATTAACAGTGTCTAATGCAAAACTACTGAATACTAAAGACACTTCCATTTGACTGGCAAATAAATATTAGTATTTTATGTAATGGATCTTAAACCTTGATCTAAAATATCTGGACACTAACAATTCAGGTCTGATATTGTTTAAATATTAACATAATTACATCAGTTACCCCATTGACTGCATTATATGATAATCATTTTCAACATCAGGAGTCAAGAAAAATAAAAACACATGCTAAAATTTCAGCTGTGACTTTTTAATTTCTAGTCAGTACAGTGTTGTCTGATTTGTGTGTGTGTGTGTGTGTGTGTGTGTGTGTGTGTGTGTGTGTGTGTGTGGACTGGTCAGCATTGGGAGAACTAACAATGTTTTTACCATTACAAATAGAAGGTAGTGACTATGATGACTAATGAGAGTAAAACAGAAAAAAAAAATCTAAATGCATTGAAAGTGAAATTATTGCTATTTTGTGGCATGTGCACTAGTAAATTGAGTCGATGTGACGACCCTCAGTGTGTCTTTATTAACTTGATTGATCCGTGCACATTTTCAGTTCTAAATATTTTATTTCTCTCATTCTTTGTAAATAAAAGTAATATTTGATTTATCTAGGTTTAATTCAGACTCTGCATCCATCTGTTTTTTGCTGAATCTGAGCATCGCAGCTGTCGACTGTCGATCAGATAAAGGGGAGAATTTCACTGAGCTTCTGGCATCAGTGTGCAGCTACAACACATTCCCTTTTGGTGTAGAGTTTCATGGATTCCAAGAAGAACAGAGTGATTTTCTGCTGGATCTGTACTCCCATGTGGAGCAGTATGAGAGTAAAACAGGCAGAAGTGTTCTTCCAGCATTACTACCAGTTTATCAGTCAGGTCCTGATGTCTGGTCCATAAATCTCTCAAGAGAAACATCTCCCTCCTCCTAGAAGTGCTGAAACTCCAAACACAGAAGAAACCAGTGGTGCTGAGACACTATAAAATTGAAGAGAGTGAAGTGAGGAGTTTCCTTCAGTGTCTGCCCTACATCTCACAGCTCAGGTGTGTTTTCAATACTGTTGAATATTGAATCTTCTCATTTTAACTCTCATCAATTGTTTATTAACGTTTCTTGATTTTTACTAAACATATTAATAAGCAATAAACAAAAATGTGCCCTAAGTGCCTTATTATTAATGAAAGCTTAGAGGAATTATGTGTTTATATTTTTCTAATGAGTTTTTAATAGAATTTGAAATAGTTCTAATTTGGAGCATCTCCTTATTGTAGTTCTACAGTGTAATTAATATAATTATAATTATAAAGTATGAACTTTAAAATGGTTTGGTCTAATTAGAAATTTGAAGATTACATTTAAAATTCTCATTATGCTCTTTTATGCTAATCTTAGTCCTTTTAATTAAACAGCAAAATCTTTCAGCAAATGAATATTAGCATTTTACCTAATGGATCTTAAACCCTGGTCTAACAAGTCTCTCACAGTCCAGGTCTGATTGTCCCATGTACAAATATCAAAATAATGTCATCAGTTATTTGTTACCTCATAATGTGTGGAATTTTAAACGTTTCTTTTAATTAAGAAACCTTTCATGTCTTCTTATATATACATTATGTACAGTTGTATTTACACAACATGCCACTGAAAGTCAGGATTTTGTGTCTAATAAATGAAGTGCTGCTTAAATGTTAGTGAACCCTTTATCATTTTCTGTATTTATTCATAATTCTGATTTGAAATGTGACAAAATCAAACCTTAGATCTTGAGAGAGAGATGCAGTTAATCAAATGATACAAAAACATTATAGTATTTATATTTAATTATTAAGTAATGTTATTTAACAAAACATATCTTTGTCTGGTCACAATTTGTCCTTTTCATCTTTTTTTACATGAAATCTGTCTATTTTAGATGCGGTGAAAATTTAACTACACGTTTAATTAAAGCCGTTGTTGAGAATGCAGAAGATACAGAGTTGGTGAAGGATTTCTTTGCTGCCACGGACTCCATCTTCATTATAGATTGGGTTTTAAGCACTCGTGAGTGCAGAGCTGTGGGAAAAGTGCTGAAAGTCTCGGACTCTAATCTCAAACTCACTCTGACACCCCGGGGCATCTCTCTCCGTGGACTCAGGCTTCTCTTCAGCCACAGAACGCACCTTCAGAAACTCTGGTATGCGTTATTAATCAGTTGAATTCTTTTTACATCATTCTGTATAACTTTATAATGCAGATCTTTATTTATCTGGACAATGAATTTCTCTTTAATAAATATGTTTGTGTGAATGTTTGGCAGCCTGAGTGGACGTGTGGTACAGAGGATGGTCCAAGCATTTCGAGCAGTGAGATCCTGTGCCTCAGTGGTCATTGATGAGCTCTGCATGGACCTAAACAGCATAACACCAAATAAAACGATCACATATCTGAGCAGTTTGTGTTCCCTTCTGAACATATGGACTGTTCACTGTGTGAACCTCAGTAAGTGTAGAATAGATGCTCATTCTCTCATCAGTCTCATGTGTCATCCTGGGCATTTACAAATCAGGTCAGTTTACAATTTATGCTTTTTTATATATTTATATATTTTTGAAATATATTTATAATAAAAAATGATGTTAGTTTCTTAGTTTTCAGTTATAAACAGCATGTGTATGTGTGCAGGTTATCAAAAGAGACTCTCCAGAAGTTTACTGATCTGCTGTGTGAGGTGAGGGATGGAGAACTGACCCGCTTTTTCCTGGAAAACGGGAGGAGACCTGACTTCCTGTTCTCTCAGTTGGGAAAAGCTCATCCATTTCCTCCAGCAGCGAGTTTGCCGCATTAACGTGAACATCAGAAAGAGCAAAATCGAATATAATGACGTCAGACAGATTCTTCCTCTACTGTCTGAAGTTCAGTTTAAAAGGTGACAGAACATAAATGGAAACATAAAGAAAACAGGACAAAAACAAACGCACGTTTACATAAACACGGTAACGAGGACATCCTTAACAGTGCAGCTGGCATGCACATCACACACATGTCAACAATTATGATATTCAGATACACTATCAACCACTGAATGTGCATTATATAATGAACAAATCTTCACTGTGAAATAAATAAAATATCAGTGTTAAAGGTAAATGTATGGATGGATGTTTTTGCACCTCCACAGATTGAACCCCTTGGTTTTGCTGTCAGTCATCAGAGAGATCTATGAGACTCGATCTGCTGACTGTGTGTCCAGTCTTTTGAGTTCAACACACAGCTGTATCAACCTGAGCAATACAGAGCTGGACTCCTACCACTCTACTGCCCTGCACTTCACTTTCCAACACTCTACATCTGTCTGTCTGAACCTGCTGTGGACCTCCATACAGGAGGAGGATCTGATGAAGATTCTGCCTCTGTTCAACAGAGTTTCTCAGCTCAGGTAACTCAGGTGTTCACCAGGACAATACCTAGGAAAAAGATCTACATAAGTAATTGTAATCTTATTAATAAATAAAAGTACATAAAAGTAACAAACATTGTAACATTGTTGTCAGTGTTGACAGGGTCCTGCTACTGAAGATGCTCCATTGCTGCAGTAAATCTGACCTCCAGAAGGGGGCAGCAAGAGCAGTTTTCTCTGCTCTGAAGAACAGACTGGACTTCTCTTGTAGCATTGGTTTAGATCTGACCACAGAAACACAGGATAATGTTCTTTATCTGAGCACTGAGGACTGCAGAGATATCAGCACAGCCATCCAAAATTCTCACCAGCTTACAGAGCTCATTCTGAAGGACTGTCAGATAGAAGATGCAGCACTGGACCTGTTCTTCCCCGTTCTACATACTGTGAGACTGCGGTGAGACACACATGAAATTTTCACAATTACATTTAGTAGAATTTGTATTTTTTTATGTCACTGGGCTAAAATAGTTCACTTTATTGCTGAGAGGTTACTACATATCATTAATTACTTACATGTGACTGTATATCAAATGTATTAACACTCTCTCTCTCTCTCTCTCTCTCTCTCTTGTTCTAACACAGCTGTAGTAAACCCTTGTTGATTCAGTTCTTGGCTCTTCTTCATGTGGTAAACGAGTCAGAGTGTGTGAGGCATGTTAGATCCCTCTCTCAGGCTCTGGATGGAGAGATGGACCTCAGTGAGACCCCTCTGGACCTCCAGGCCTGTAGATCACTCACATTGTTTCTGGAATTTACTGAAGGTCTTTCAGAACTGGACCTCAGCCACTGTAAGCTCTCTGAGCACGGCCTGGAGCTGCTGTTCCCACACCTGCATAAAACAGCTGTCCTGGAGTGAGTTTGCAGTGTGTGTGTGTGTGTGTGTGTGTGTGTGTGTGTGTGTGTGTGTGTGTGTGTGTATCTACAGTATTATGCTTATTGTATTTATATATGTTTGTTCTTTTCTTTAGCCTCAGTCACAATGCTATAGACGATTATTTAGCAGGAAGAATCTACACAATCGTCTCCACCAGCAGTAACATACAGACAGTTCGGTAAGATTGTGTGTGTGTTTGTGTTGTTTGTTCATACATACACAATATACACTATATTTACAGATGTGTATGAAAATTGTGTGTATGTACTAATGTATGTGATGTCTGACCTTTTTATTAACATTTTCAATTTCGTTTTGTGTCTTCAGACTCTTCAACAACAGAATTACTCGTAAAGAACATTTCCAAAAAGACAAACGCTTTGAGATCTGGTGACGGCTGTGGACAGTTTCCTGAATTCACTCTGCTTCATAATCCAGAAAATTATTTGTACGAGAAATACAAAAGAACAGACACAGTAGAACCAGAGGGGAAAGTTTGCTTCTGATCACAATCACTGCACCCCGCAACATTGTATAGATGCAACAAATGGACATTCGGTGCAACCCAGATGGGGATGGGTTCATCCTTCCTCTTGCCATCTCGGGGAGTTTTTCCTGCGCCACAGTCGCCAACGGCTCACTCATCAGGGACAAACTTACTTATAAAGAACATAATAATTTATCACCACATGTTCTGTGTTAAGCTGCTTTTCAATATTCATTGTTAAAAGCGCAATACAAATAAAATAAAATATTTATTTTTTCAACCTTTGCTGTTTATTTCACTCCATAATTTTAATAAAGATTGTTTTGGGAAAAAAAAGAAGAAAAAAGTGCAAAACAGCTTAGATTCAGTGGACATGAAGGAAGAAAATCTCACCACGATAAAAATCAAATGCAGGAATAGCATGTGATATTTACTTCTCTAAAAATATTTGGGTTTTCTAATTCAGCAAAAGGAATATATTTAAAGTACTAATAATAATTGACAATGATTGTAATTGTTTGTGTAATATTTAGAGGGATAAATGAATGAATGAATGAATAAATTAATTAATCTCTTTATTAAAAAAAAACAACAACAAACCCAGCCATTAGGGAGGCACAAGCCAGTGCATTCTTAGTGCCGGTCCCAAGCCCGGGTAAATGGGGAGGGTTGCGTTAGGAAGGGCATCCAGCGTAAAACATGTGCCAAATCAAATATGCGGATCACAAATGAGAATTTCATACCGGATCGGTCGAGGCCGGGTTAACAACGACCGCCACAGGTATCGTAGCCGACAGAGTACCGGTGGAAATTGGGCTACTGTTGGTCAAGGAGGAGAAGGAGAGGAGGAAGACGCCTACAGAGACGGCAGGAAAGGAGCAGTGTAGGAGAGTGGAGGTTCGGGTTGGTACTTTAAATGTTGGTACTATGACGGGTAAAGGGAGAGAGTAGCTGATATGATGGAGAGGAGAAAGGTAGATATGCTGTGTGTTCAGGAGACCAAGTGGAAAGGGAGTAAGGC
>NC_060912.1:4388846-4468846 GCF_014805685.1 Silurus meridionalis | reverse complement strand
TTCAATCGCGCACATATGGTGCTCGTTTAGCATCATCACCAGCTCCTATTTAAACTTCCACACTCTCACTGTCCGTTATTGTTGGTATATGTTGGTTCACGGCGGTCGTTGTTATCGCTCATGCGTATCCCGGTACATGCCTTCCCACCGGCACTCTCTCAACGGCTGCGCTTTTCTTCCCAAAGCGCATCGCGGATTCCCCCCCGATCCTGCCGGTGTTCATTCTATGCTTTTGCTGCTCATCCCACGTTCCGCGCCGCCAAGCGCGGCTTTCGCCTCCCGTTCATCGCATAACATTTAACAACAAAAGGCATATGTGCACTAACTAACAGCAGAGATTCACCAGTATACAATACAACACCTGTAGCAGCTGTAAGGCTTGATTTTTCTGCCACTTCCGCGAGTTCTTCTGCGGCTGCACCGAGATAACCGGCGTTAAATGGCACATTTTTCCCCCCTTGTGCTCAAGATATCAGGGTTCAGCGACATAAAAGATTCGACATAACCGATAAAAAATGCTAAGACAAAGCGAGAATTTGGCGGTTCCACTTCAAAAACGTCGACTTAATAGGGTTGTCGAGATAACCGAGGTCGAGATAAGCGGGTTCCACTGTATATATATATATATATATATATATATATATATATATATATATATATATATATATATATATATATAGGGTAAACTCATCAGGGGATAAAATAATTATCTCCCCCACTGTACTTTACTTCACATCGAGACAATGGAAACAAAGGGGTATTTATATGGACAATAATAAACACAGAAGCTGTGAAAGGGCAAAAAAAAAGGCATGTGAACAGATGAACCAATAATGAGACAGGGCAGAACACAAAAAATACACGAACAAAACAATAGCACCTGGTATATAAACATAGACACACGTATTAGTGCTGCACAAACAGAGTGGCAAGAAAAACTCTGAGCTTTTGAACCTTAATGAGTAAGTGTGTATGTGTGTGTATGTGTGTGTGTGTGTGTGTGTGTGTGTGTGTGTGTGTGTGTGTGTGTTCTCACCCTGCCATAGTGTGAAGTTTTTAGATTCACAGTGGCATGCAGACACAGGAGGGTGGTGGCTTACCTAAAAAATGTAGTAAATCAGAATCAGAATACTTTTATTAGTGTGCATTAGCAAGTACTTCTGAGAGTAAAATCAGTGTGTGTGTGTATGTATGTGTGTGTGTGTGGGGTGTAACTAAATGTTATACCTGCTCCGAGATGAAGCGAAAGCCCTTGTCTGGATGCTCACATTCATATGTCTCACCCAGGACAGGGTTAAAGGGTTTTTTTCCTGCTCTGGTAAACGTACATGCATACATGGACACTGCAAATGCTGCAATATATACCTAAACACATGCACAGACACATACACATTATTTTTATCGGTAAAAACATGGTTAGAAACATGGGTGTAATTATTGACCGATCTCAGCTTTGTTCCTGACATCAATAACATTTTATCATATTTTTTCATTTGAGGAACATTGCAAAAGTTTGTCCATTTAAATCTAAACAATTGTAATCAAGTAGGTTAGAGTGATACTTTTACTCCCCACCCCCAAAAAACTAATAATCCATTACATTTATTACAGAATGTAGCTGTTTGGCTGAAAGCTGAAACTGAAAGGAATAGGGAAGTGAACCAGTTATAATAGATTTTTTGGCATGCACATTTGTATTTATAATATATAAAATAAATAAAATATAATTAACATTTAATAAAAGGAGACAGAATGTCACCCACAACTACAGCCCCAATTCCGAAATAGTTGAGGTGTTGTATAAAATATAAATAAAAACAGAATGCAATGGTATGCACACATCATTGATGATTATCAAATATAAAAAATAAGGTAATTTCGAATTTGATGGCCACAACACATCTCAAAAAAGTTGAATAGGGCAACAAAAGGCTGAAGAAGGAAGTGATACTAATTTTGCTACGTATTGGGTCAGAAACATGATCATAGAGAGTCCCTCAAAAGTAATAATGGGAAGAGGTTCAGCATTCTGTGAAAATCTGTGTCTATACATTGTGGAACAATTTAACAAAAATGCTCCTTAAGATAATATTGTGAAGACCTTGAAACTCTCATTAGATATAGTACATATAATCACAAATCTTTAAAGATTATCTGGAGAAATCTCTTTGTGTGGAACATGGTTACAAAATATAACCCTTATATTCTTATATAGACTAGAAATTTAACCCAGGCATTATGGTTGCACAATCCAGTGCACTCGTATTGCCGCTCCCAAGGCCTGATAAATGGGGAGGGTTGTGTTAGGTAGAGATTCCAGCATAAAACATGCCAAATCAAATATGCTAATCACAAAACTAAATTCCATACGGGATCATTCGAGTCCGAGGTTACCTACAACCGGCACAGGTATTGGGTGGAAATTGGGCTACTTTTGGCCAAGGGAGGAGAAGAAGAGAGGGAAGACATCTAAAGAGACAGCAGGGAAAGGAGAAGTGTAGTATAGTGGAGGTTAAAGCTGGCACTTTAAATGTTGATACTGTGACTGGTAAAGGGAGAGATTTAGATGACATGATGAAGCAGAGAACGGTAGACATGCTGTGTTTGGAACAGTAGTAAAGGCAGGAACACTGGAGGAGGATTCAAACTGTTCTATGATGGTGTGGATGGAATGAGAAATGGTGTAGGGGTGATTCTGAAGGAAGAGTACAGTAAGAGTGTAGTGGAGGTGAAAAGAGTTTCTGATAGAGTGATGAATGGGAAGCTGCTCCACAAGTGGGTTGTGAGATGGAGGAGAAGGAAAAATTCTAGTGTGAGTTAGATGAAGTGGTGAAGAGTGTACCTAGGAATGAAAGATTGGTGATTGGGTGAATGAGGAAGTGCAGGAAAGCATAAAGAGAAAGTTGGCAAAATAGAATTGGGATCGGCATAGAAATGAGAAAAATAGGCAGGAGTATAAGGAAAGCAGGACGTGGCAAAGCAAAGAAAAAGGCACATGAGGAGCTGTATGAGAAGTTGGACACTAAGGAAGGAAAAAGGGATTTGTACCGATTGGCCAGGCAGAGGGACCGAGCTTGGAAGGATGTGCTGCTGGAGATGGAAATGTGTTGACTAGTGAGGAGAGTGTGTTGAGAAGGTGGAGGAAGTATTTTGAGCAGCTGGTGAATGAGGAAAATGAGAAAGAGAGAAGGTTGGATGATGTGAAGCTGGGGTCTAGTGTGTTAGAGAAGTGTAGAAAAGAGTGCAGGCAGGGTGGAGTGGGTGGAGAAGAGTGGCAGGAGTGATTTGTAATAGAAGGGTATCTGCTAGAGCCGCATGCGGCTCTTTGCCTGGCTCTTACATTCTTATCGAAGTTTGTGTTTGTGTTTTTTTAATGTGCGTTTTCGCCAAATGCGCATGTGCGTGAAATACCGAAAATACCGCAAATTTTCCCAGTGGGGGCAAGATGATTTAAGTAAACAATTTGTGTCAAGTTTACTCTCAAAATGGCGGGGAAATAAGCCACAGCAAAACGGAAATGTTTTTAACAGAGTGAGAGAATTAATATTTTTTTGTTGAACGTAATGGCAAGCCATTCTGCCTTATATGTCAGGCGTCATTAGCGCATTTCAAAGCTTCAAATCTTCAGCGCCACTTCAGCTCACTCCATGCTAACAACGACCAGGAGGTTCGTTAAAAAAGGGGAGTTCGTTAAAAAATGCCTCAGTGACGTTGTTGAAATCTTGTCTCCTGAAAACAACAAACTAAAACGCATGGTATCAGACGTCCAACTGTCCCGCCACACTGTTGAACACAGAATATCGGACATTAAAAGGGCTATTGATTCACTGTTGCACTCTGACCTTCAAGCATGTGAGTATTTTGGTGTCACATTGGATGAGAGTTGTGACGTACAAGACAATCCTCAGTTGGCAATATTTGCACGGTCTGTGTCAAAAGATTGTGTGATCAAAGAAGAACTCCTTGATATTGTGCCATTAAAAGACAGAACTGTGGCATAGATGTGAAAGAAACAATGATGGCTGCATTTGCAAAAGCAAATTTGCCCATACCGAAAGTAACTGCAATAGCCACGGATGGAGCGACAGCCATGATCGGATCTGTGAACGGGCTTGTGGGGCTGTGCAAAGCTGACCAAACATTTCCCGAGTTTTGGAATTTCCACTGCATCATCCACCGGGAGCAACCCGTGTCTAAATCATTGAATTTGGACAACGTCATGAAGCCTGTGATGGAAATCATCAACTACATCTGCTCACATGCACTTAACGGAGACAGACTGTTTGAAAGCCCCACTAGTCACAGATGAGGCTACAGCTGAGTTGGAGATGATTGATCTTTGTGAGAAGGACCAACTGAAACCTGCTTTAAGGGAACGGACCATTGAATTCTGGAAAAGTGTGCCAATGATACCCCAATGTCAAACAGGCTGCGCTTAAGATACGGTCAATGTTTGGGTTAACATAGGCCTGCGAGTCTGTTTTCTATCCTGAAACACGTGAAATCAATCCATCGATCTGTTCTGACTGACACCCATGTGAAAGAATTGCTTCGAGTGGCAACAAAGAAATAGATTTGAAGAGGATTGTTCAAGGCAAGGATTGCCAGAAGTCCCACTATGCAACATGCATAATAAAAGAAAAACTATTGTAAAATTTATATAAACAAATATTTTTGTTTGTGGACTTGGTTGAACTGAGAGTTTGTGTGTGAGACAGTGCACACAATGTTCATTGTTGAAAATAATTGGCCTGTAGTTTCTGTCATTATCATGTACGTGTGTGACATTTACAATAAATCTGGCTGAGCAGAGGTGTGTGTGTGTGTGTGTGTGTGAGGAAGGGATGGGTGATGTTCATGTGTGCCCATGTGTATGATGTGGCTCTATGCGGTAACACAGTAAAAAATTTGGTCCCTAACTGTTTGGTCACTCTAGCGGCAAGAGTAAAAGGGAAAGTTAATAGGACGGTGGTGAGACCTGCTATGTTGTACGGTTTAGAGACAGTGGCATTGAGTAAAAGACAGGCGGTGGAGCTGGAGGTAGCAGAGCTGAAAATACTGAGATGTTCATTAGGAGTGATGAGGATGGACAGGATTAGAAATGAGTTTATTAGAGGGACAGTGCATGTAGGACGTTTTGAAGACAAGGTGAGGGAGGCGAGATTAAGATGGTTTGGACATGTGCAGAGGAGAGACATGGGGTACATCGGTAGGAGAATGCTGAGGATGGAGCCACCAAGAAGGAGGAAAAGAGGAAGGTGACGGAGGAGGTTTATGGATGTGGTGAGGGACGACATGCAGGTAGTTGGTTTAAAAGAATCAGGGTTTGATGACAGGTTAGTATGGACACGGATGACCAACTGTGTTGACCCCTAACAAAAGCAGCAGAAAGATAAAAAGATATTGCTAGACTAGAAATATGATATAAAAAACGATTCTGTTTTGGCTCAGGTCCCAAGTGACCAATTGTAATCAGTTTTTAGATGTGCATGAGGAGTTTGCTACACTTTTTGCAATAAAGTTTATTATTTTACAAGGATCTATCTCAGGGCTACTGCTTATTTCTGAATATTTGTTACCTTTAGTCAAATTATTAAAAATCATGGCATTAGAATCTATTGTTGTGCCTAATATACAGTTATATATTTCAAGCAAAGCCGAATGATTAAAATCTGCCTAATAATGTTGTTGGAAGTGTAAAGGACATTAGACAGTGGATGCTTGTTAACTGCCTTCTGATCAATTCTGATAAGACAGGAGTACTTTTTGTATGACCACACCCATTACATGGAAGGAGAGCCTCCAGAATTATAGTAAAGCTCTTAGTACTGCTAGATTAGCATATTTCTCTACCCCTCATAGAAAATAAAAAGCATAATATAGATTTTTATTCAGTATTGTAGCAATATTAACAGGGAATTAAAGCACTGCAGTAACATGCAAACTATTAATAGGTAGTAATGACTTTATGAACTTTTTCAATAATAAAATTGAAAACATCAGGTAAAAAATCCAGGCAATTCATATAAAGTCAAACTATTGTATAAATAACCCTGTAGATAGCATTACATTTATAAAAGAATCAATTACAAAGTTTTACTCCTATTCTTGAGAATGACAATTTAATTTATTTCCTCATCAAAATAATCAACTTGTATTCTCGATTCCTTGCCTACAAGTTTCAAACGGATAATTCTAGAAGT
This sequence comes from Silurus meridionalis, assembly GCF_014805685.1. NCBI lineage: Eukaryota > Metazoa > Chordata > Actinopteri > Siluriformes > Siluridae > Silurus > Silurus meridionalis. The sequence goes on along the minus strand of NC_060912.1, from coordinate 4,462,643 downwards.
AAATGAACCTGTTTTAAAAATAATCAACTCTTCCATTAGCACTGGTTATGTGCCTAAATCTTTCAAACTGCAGTAATCCACCACCTAATTAAGAAACCTGACCTTGACCCTTGTCAGCTGTCCAACTATAGGCCAATATCAAACCTCCCCTTTATCTCCAAGATAGAAAAGGTTGTAGCACAGCAGTTCTGCTCACATCTACTTAGGAATGAAAACTTTTAAATCACACCTCAACGTTGATTAGCCGCAATAAATGGACATTCTCTGCAACCCTGATGAGGCCCCTTTTGAGTCTGGTTCCTCTCAAGGTTTCTTCCCTATGCCATCTCAGGGAGTTTTTCCTTGCCACTGGCTCTATTAGGGACAAACTTACACTTATAAAGAACAATCTTATTTATTCTTTATTACCACATTATACTCTTACTATTACAACCCTGATTAGGCCCCTTTTGAGTCCAGTTCCTCTCAAAGTTTCTTCCTTATACCATCTCAGTGAGTTTTTTCTTGCCACTGTCACCACTGGCTCACTCATGAAAGATAAATGTTTAGAGACTAATTTATATTTATATTAATTTATATTCATAATCTTTTAACTTCTGTAAAGCTGCTTGACAATGTTCATTGTTAAAGACAATACAAATAAAATTGAATTACACTTAATTAAATTAAACAAGCTTAAAAATCAATATTGGATGCCAGTGAACTTTGGGCCCACCCTGTATTGGTGGCCTTGCCATTCCGCAACAGCATGAGCAGAAATTGAAAGAAGGCCATGCTATTGCCCCCTGGCATAAGCAGGTCATGGGTGTAGGCTGCGCCATCACACCCTGGCGTGAGCAGGTCATACATCGAGGCCACACAGTTACCACCTCATTTGCCTCAGGCTGGAGCGTGGCATGGGCCGTAACTTTTCTCCTGTCATAAAAAAGTGGGAATGGGGTAGCAGGCACATCAGTCAGGTTGAACTTCTTCAAAACATTATTAAGTTTGGACCCAGCCTCATTACAGCCAAAATCTGAGAATTCTGACAAACCAAGACACTCCCTGCTCTACTCTCCCCATTACCTTGGGTAATCTGAAGCTCTGCCCACTGATGAGCTAACCGGTGAGTTTTATTAACAGCAACATTGACACTCCTCTGACTTGGACTCCAACAGACTCTTAAAATAAAATTGCCACTGCATAATCTTGAATGAATCTTTCCAGCTGAAAAACACCATAATGGTGCTGAAAAGAAATCGACTGAGGTAAGAAAACTGAGTCAAGCTCAGGCATAATTATCAGTCTGTGTGTACCCACTGCATCCATTATATAGGTGAAGTAATCTGGCTTGCACTGAATGCACAATAGCAGAAGCGGATGTCCTGGGTACAAATATTTCTCATAATAAACAGGCAGACAGACACATCGGCAGGCAGAATCAAAAAAGCGTGGGACATGCAACAGTCCGTGATAGCAAACAATATGAGGGGATAAACAAGATTGTGAATATAAGCAGAAACTAGACTGAATAAGTTACTTCAGTCAGATTTAAACCTTTCACCTACAGAAAAAATTTGCCACATAATGAAAAGAAAAATATGACAAAGAAGACCCAAGCCTGTTGAGCAACTAGAATCCTGTATAAACTACAAACGGGGCAACATTTTGCTCCCCAAACTGAAGCAACTGGTCTCCTCAGTTCCCTGTTGTTAAAATTAGAGGGGATGCTTGACAGTGGCAAAGGGTTGTATTATTACTATTATCTGTATATATTTACTGTATATCTGTAAAAGATTTTTCAGTTTTCTAATGTCCAGTTTTCTGTGCCCATGATAACCTTGGGCACAGATGGTCATCTGATGGCCTTTTGTTGTAGCCTATTCACCTGATGTAAGGGTCTGATGTGTGGTGTGGTCTGAGATACTTTTCTATACACCTGTCATGATAACTATGAACTTTCTAGATTTGCTTCTTTAAAAAGAAGCATGTCATTAATATGGCTTTTTAACAGTATGTTTTAATTATAATCAGTGCTAGAGCTTGCTACACATCTTAAATTCTAATGAACTACTTATTTCTAAAGTCTTAGTACTCTGGTACCATGCAAGAGCAAAAGTCACAGAGGTCAAACATTTTCCGCATTCTAATGTTTGATGTAAACATCAACTGAAGAAAATTGTGCTGTTGCCACATGATTGGCTGATAAAATAACTGCATAAATACGCAAATGTACAGATTTGAAAAAGTCTCCAGTTTTTGCACACAGTTTGTGTGATTGTTTACAGTAGTTTTAACATTTTATGTTTTTACTTAACTTTTTTTTGGCTATTCATTTGCATATAATAATTTATATAAAAAACTTTAATCTCTCATTAAGACCAGTATTCAGATCATTTATTTATTATTTCATTACTCAACTACTTTGACATTTGTTCTGCTTCAAGTCTTCTTAAATAAGTCTCTATAAGCTTTACACACCTGGACCTCACCAGTACAGTATATCCTATAAACCAGGATGCTATATCTCGGTGTATATCCCCTCTTTTTCTCACCATGCGCATATGTGGATCCTGTGTTTGCGCAGCTGTGTCCAGCAGGTGGCAGTACTCCATCTCCTCACATAGTCTCTGCAGGGTGTTCACTGGCTCATTGAGCTGCACTGGCATGGCCACCTTGGAGAGGTCCTTTCCAATGTTGGCAGAGAGTATGCTCCACAGATTCACACCCCCACTGACACATGCACTTGGTAGCCTTAAGCGCCGGTGTACCAAGCTTCCATCTGTAAACAGGCACACACACAAATAAATAAATTAACTAAAATATTAAATAGATCATAAAGAGATGTCACATGCATCACATGTAAGTGTGTGTTGGTGTGCAGAAATTATTTACCTGTGTTGTGCTTTATAATCCCTGCATCACTACTGCAAAGTTCCACTGATTCATTATCACTCACATCACTTAAGCAGGAGTCATTATCTGAGGCCTAAAGGTACACACAAACATACACATAATAAAAAAAAAGAGCAAGCAACATACTTCGGTGTGCCAGCTCATTGCATATTTTTACTGCATATGCAACAACTCTGCCACCCTCTGACCTCAGAAGAGCTGGAAGAAACCAGGTACTCTTTTGCATCAAAAAACTCCGACAGTGACTCTGGAATTGAGCCTCGCATTTCATTTGACACCTGCTGCAGGATGCACTGGGGTCCATCACTCATGTCCTAGAGAATCACATAAAAAATAAAGTAAGGAAAAATCAGAATGCATTGTTAAACCCAAATACTGGTCAAAAAACTGACCATGCTACACAAAAATAGCTATTTTAGATTTGGTTTTGTTGCTTTTTTCTCAGAATTGGACTTACAGTGAAAAAATAGCTTATAGTGTGGGTTACTATTATACCCTACTGTGACTGTGTGTGAAAACTAAGCAACACTTAATTGTAACTGTTATACACAAAAACACACAAACACATGAACAATCACATACCATATTGGGACAGCTGTTTAATTCCAATGTGCATCGAACTCTGTCTCTCTCTGTACACAGAGAACTATATGTAGATTTCAAGGTGGCACACACTAAAATGAAAGAGGGATTGAAAGAATTAAAAACTTAAACTGATCAGGCGCAACATTATGACCATCCGCTTAATATTGTGTTGGTCCCTCTTCTGCTGCCAAAACAGTCCTGACACTGAGCATTAACAGCATTACTTCATCAGTTTGAGCCACAGGAGCTCGTCTGTTCGATCAGACCACACATGCCAGCCTTTGCTCTCCACATGCATCAGTGAGCCATGACCCTGTCGCTGGTTCATCACTGTTCCTTCCTTGCACCACTTTTGATAAATAGTGACCACTGCAGTTCGGGAACAAACCACAAGAGCTGCAGTTTTGGAGATGCTCTGACCCACTCGTCTAGCCATCACAATTTGGCCAACTCGTTCAAATAGTTTTGCCCAATTTCCTGCTGCTAACACATCAACATTGAGGACAAAATTTTACCCAATACCCATTAACAGGTGCAATAATAAAGAAATATGCAGTGTTATTCATACCGGTCATAATATATATATATATATATATATATATATATATATATATATATATATATATATATATATATATATATATATAATATATCTTAAAACCATTAGTTAAATGAAAGTTGAATTACAAATAGAAAAAAAAAATTCTTGTTGCTGATTTTTACTTCTTAATAAAAAAACTACAAGACTCACCAGTACCAGCCAACTTGCAGAAGTCCTCCTGTAACTGTGAGGCATCAATAAGTGAGTCTGGTGTGTCTAACTCTGGCTGAGAATATGTCAGGTTTGGGTTTGAAAGATACAGATGTGCAGATGTAGTTGAGCCAGAAACCTAAATTGAGGATTATTGTTTATTAACATAAACCATCACAGTGCATTACTAGTTAATAGAACTGTGTATAATTTACCAATGAAGTATTTTTGCTGTTCTTCCTATAATGCTTGGACCTCCATCTTCTTCTACCTTTTTTTCTTTCTTTTCTTATACCTTCAGTCTATCAGGACAAAATGACAGTGAGAATTGGAGTGCATGCTAGACAGTACACAAGCTGTTTACTAAGAAACTCAAGATGGGTGAAAGTAGGCATGCAAACACAACCTGCAATGTGGTTACAGCAGGGGCAGAGAATGTTCGATGCAATACTTGCATATTCTTCAATAGCAGATTTAGTTCTAGCAGAGATGATTCACACTCTGATAGATCTATGAGAGAAATCAGAAAAAGCTTAAAGCACAGAAACACAAGAAAGGCTTGTAAAATGTTTCTTTTGTTCAGCTCATACCCCTACAGCATTTCTTCATGTCTTCTGAGCTCTGTAGCCAACTGTTCTTAAAAGGGCAGAAGATTGTTTCGAGAGAACAGCTTGCTGTAGAGAGGGACAGAGGAAATTAAATATAAATGTGATTATCCCTATGATATGTTAAAAAAATGTATGACAGATTGTTAGTTCAAATTTTAGGTCTGCCAGGCTAAAGACACAATCCAGAAATAAGGTCTATGTGCAGGCAATGGTCAGGCAATCAACCAACATGAACTAGGCAAGAAAATCAAGAAAGTAGAAACAGGATAAAAAACTGTAATAACTGTAATATTTAAATAACAACTTCAGATGGTAATGACTAGAGCAATGTGAAGTCAAAGCATATACTTCAAATAGAACAAATAATTATTAGGGGTTAAACACCCAGGACAGTACAAACTGAAAACAGGTTACAGTAACCAATGCACACTCTGAGACAACCAGTGACAAGACATTCTCTCCCTTCAACACTTCCTACACCTTCTTCATGCTTTTTCACCAGTTCCTACATCCTCTCTTTTTTATTTAAAAATATGTTGTTCGTAGTAAGATTCAAGTCAATTTAGTGCATTGATTAATTGATTAATAAGTATAAAATTTTTAGGCATGAAATTTGTAATTTGTGTTAAATTGACAAGAATTTGCAGATAAATCAGGACAATTAAGTGTTCGGATGGCTCTGTTATTTGTTTTGAGAGCAGTGAGGAGTTACCTGAAATGTGTAAAATCGAACGAGAAATATTTTATTTAATTTGTTCATTCAAACAATCAAAATTTTTATACAGATTGCATTTGCATACCTGTCTAAAAGCAATGTCACTAATTACTGTAAACTAGCACTATGGCCTGCAATGCTATTTTCAAAATGAGTTTGTCTTGAGGTCATGGCTAAACAAATGATTTTGTTCAACATATTTTTTCAGGTTAATTGTACAACTCAATACATTTCCACTCCATGGACGTCTATGTACAGAGGACTTTGTGCTTTGTGTTTTAATGACATTCATTCTAAAATTCTTTATAAGTATTATACAGTAATCCCCGCTTTACCGTGGTTCGAATCTTTCGCCCCTGGTTTATCGCGGAATTGCATTTACCACACAACTAATTAGTTTTGCTGATTTTCCTGGTCTCTCACGGATAGCACGATAGACCAAAACATAGGGAATTGTTTTTATAGAGTTTTATGTTGAAATTATGAAATGCATTAATCAAAATATAATTATTCATTATAAAATGAAGTAAAATGTTAATACAGTACAGAACGTAAAGAATGCGGTGATGTGTATCTTTAACTCTTTTTTGACGTGATAGGACACTTCGACCAATAAACAAGCAGACAAACTACGCATAGGCTACAGAACTGTATACTGTACATCAGCGGTCCCCAACCTTTTTTGCACCACGGACCGGTTTAATGTCAGACAATCATAGACAGATGTGGTGAAGAGAATCCGGTCATTTTCCAAAATTAAACATTGTTCAGATTCAGATAATAGATAAAACGAAACTAATGTAAAAGTTATGTATTCTTTCTGTGCGGCCCGATACCAATTGACCCACGGGCCGGTGCCGGTTGGGGACCACTGCTGTACAGTACATGTACTCACCATAAATGTTCATCTTGCTATATTCTTGCAAATGTTTTGTATAAAGTGTGTGGGAGGATGATTTACGGCTTAAACAATAAAAACAAACAAACAAAAAAAAATTTTTGGGTTGGCGTCCATTTATCGCGGGCGGTTTTAGAACGTAACCACTGCAATAAACGAGGGATTACGTTGTATTTTAATAGCTAAAATGTAATTTCCAGAATTACACCATGTTTTCTTGATTATTTCCCTATTACAGCATAAACCACCAAGTTATATACTATAAATATTCTATTTTGACTCTGTGGTAATATAGTACTGTGACATGCATTGACTGAACAGAAGAGAAAAACAGCAGTATTGTGACTGTCAAATGAAGTAGGTACCCTTCTGAGTGAAGAAGTGTCTGAGTGTAGATGGTGCTCTTGAGAATCCATTACTATCTCATTCTGACGGAATATGCGGTGATTTCGTAGTTGTGATACCCATTTATCAAACTGATCCAGTGACTTCACCTAAGAAAACAATGTTAAAGAAGATAATTAAAGCCAATTTCTGCTTGTGCGATAGATATGGTGTTAAAGTGACAATTTCAGTGTATGTGTGTAAGCAAGTGTAGCTACCTTCAGATGGTAAATGCTGTCCTCTGCATCCAGATCAATACACATGTTTTTTTTCTTGATGGACATAACAGAGAGGCCAATGTCAATGCAGCCGCGGACTTTCCCCTTCTTCAGCTTAACATTAACATAAAAAAAACATGTTTAAAATATGGGTGTGGCCAAATCTCTATATATAACTTAATATAATTATAAACATCATAAATATTTGAATTAACACATTAAGAATTATATTAATTAATACAATACAAAAGTTAGATGGCAATAAAATGTGTATATATTTTAGACATGCAGGTTAGATTATGTTTAATTTAGCTGTACTTAGCTGTAGCTACACTGTGAAATATAATAAAATATTTTAATAAATGTAACAATTTACCAACAACAACAACAAAAAATTAATTAATTAATAATAATAATAATAGTGTGGCAGAGGGTACATGGCTGAGTGAATGGAGGGTGAAGCTGGAGGAAGTGAGGGATAAGTCTCATGCACCTGTGCATAATTTTTATTAATGAGAGTTTTGGATTAAGTGGTGCGAGGATAAAAAGGGAACGTAGAAGACAGCATGCCAAGCAGTGTGTATGTGTGTATGAATGTGCGCTCATGTCTACTATCGTGTGTGTACTATTAAGGTGACGGTAAGTCCCCCCTCACAATACACAAATTCTGGGAAAGAACTGGCCCACATTTCAGCTTTTATTGAAACGAATACGTGGTTGGGTCCTGCATTAAATGTCAAGCGGTGTGATGTACACAGGTCAGTGCTAAAATTTATCAAGGTTTGCTCCATGTCAATGAGATATGGGAAGGGAGGAGGGCCAGGGCCAGGAACACCCCAACCACAAAATTCCACCACTTCTAAAACAATGGACAGAGGTGACAGTAGTTCCAGAGAGGGAAGAGCTGGGACCAAAGGTAAGTCAGGGTTTTCTGAAGCGTCTTCGCCTCTAGCCGGTTGATTAAACATCATATTGAGATTATGTGTGCTCATGCACAGATGCCATTGCTGGCTTCCCAAACAAAAAAAAAATGTGGTTCAAACTAAACTCAGGACTATGTTTAACATGGTTGTAATTGAAGTCCCACAGTGATTAGAGGAGGTCCGTTTCGGTGTCTACATTTTCACTTATCAGATGCTTCACAATGATGAAATGTGGCAGCAGGTGTATGATTAAGCACTGGTTTGTGAATGGAGGGTAAAGCTAGAGGAAGTGAAGTGTAATGATCATAATTTTTATTCATGAGCGTGTGCTCTCTTGCAGTAGGCGGCATGAGGATAAAAGGGCATGAGCGGAAATCTGCACAAGGGAGAAACAGAATGCAGAGCAATGCGTGTTTGTGTGTGATTTAAAAACACTACAAGTGAAAAAAAAAGGCTAATAAAGCCGTTCAGTGACAACTTGCTGTCGTCTTCACTCCTTTTTCTGCGAGGCAACAAGGTTATTAAATAGTTTATAATTTTTCATCAAATGTAACCTACACTACAACAGCTTGTGTTTTTACTAGGTGCTACTTTAGGGTATAAGTGAGGCAAATTGTTTTCTTGGGGCCAAATTAAAGATAAATGTCACTGCATTCTTTATTTTCATTGGCTAAATCTGGTGACGTACGAGGTCATTTTTTGACCTCAGAGGATACTACAACCAATAAATAAGCAAAAACCTACGGTTTCCTGTAATGACTATATAATATATGATACACTGTACAGTATTTTAGGTATACTTTTACTATTTTATAATTTATAATTTTTTATTAATAAATTACCTTATTTTTACTCCATAAAAACAATTCACTATAAGCTTACATTTTCCGTAATAAATCGCAACCATGTGCTAAATTGAACAATAAGATGTATCTCCATCTTGGAAGATACTATAAACAAGGTAATTTTGTTTAATAGCTGAATGAGACTTGTGAATTTATGAGATTTATGAATTCAAAAACTAAAGCAAAGTGTGAAAATCAGTCTAAAAACATGATGCTTGACTGCTGAACTCACTTTTTAATATTTATTTAAAAAACCTGTGTGTGTGTGTGTATGTGTGTGTGTATACTTACATCAGCTAATGTTTTGCCATACATTAGGATCCCCCTTTCCAAAAGAAAATATCTCTGCCAAAAAAAAAGCAGTCTCTCAATCAAACTTCTAGCCACATTTTTTGTGATCACCACTTGTATTAAATAAACAATCCATTGTAGAACTTTCACATATGTTGCACATTAAATTATTATCGTTATCATCATCTTTGCTCAAGATATTATTACAAGCATTCACGAGAATTCCGCGTCTATAATATCATCCCGGAATGGTGCAAAAAAAAAAGAAAAATCACAGAAATAAATATAAACCAGGGAAGAGACATATATATATATATATACAGTTGTTTTCAAAATTATTCAACCCCCACTGAAATTGATTGTTTTGGTCGGTTTGACATTGATTATGATCATTCAGTCATCCTGCTTACAATTAAATCAAAGAGGCACGTGTAGGTCAGACAAATATAACATTACATTTATAATAAAATAACCACAAATGTCTTTTCTGAGCTCACATCATTATCAGTTTTATTCAACCCCCAAGTGACATTCAATCTTAGTACTTAGTACAACATCATTTTACAGTAATAACAGCTTTTAAACGTGACGCATAGCTTGACACAAGTGTCTTGCAGCGATCTACGGGTATCTTCGCCCATTCATCATGGGCAAAAGCCTCCAGTTCAGTCACATTCTTAGGCTTGCATACTGCAACTGCTTTCTTTAAGTCCCACCAGAGGTTCTCAATCGGATTTAAGTCTGGTGACTGCGATGGCCACTTCAAAATGTTCCAGCCTTTAATCTGCAACCATGCTCTAGTGGACTTGGAGGTATGCTTGGGATCATTGTCCTGTTGAAAGGTCCAACGTCTTCCAAGCCTCAGGTTTGTGACGGACTGCATCACATTGTCATCCAATATCTCCTGGTACTGAAGAGAATTCATGGTACCTTGCACACGCTGAAGCTTCCCAGTACCTGCAGAAGCAAAACAGCCCCAAAGCATGATTGACCCCCCGCCATGCTTCACAGTAGGCAAGGTGTTCTTTTCTTCATAGGCCTTGTTCTTCCTCCTCCAAACATAGCGTTGATCCATGGGCCCAAACAGTTCTAATTTTGTTTCATCAGTCCACAGAACACTATCCCAAAACTTCTGTGGTTTGTCCACATGACTTTTGGCATACTGCAGTCGACTCTTCTTATTCTTTGGGGACAGCAAGGGGGTGCGCCTGGGAGTTCTGGCATGGAGGCCTTCATTACGCAGGGTGCGCCGTATTGTCTGAGCAGAAACTTCAGTACCCACATCTGACAAATCTTTTCTCAGTTCCTCAGCAGTCACACGGGACTTTTCTCCACTCTACGCTTCAGGTAGCGCACAGCAGTCGAAGTCAGCATCTTCTTTCTGCCACGACCAGGTAGCGTTTCAACAGTGCCCTTTGCCTTGAATTTGCGAATGATGCTTCCTATGGTGTCTCTTGGTATGTTTAACATCTTTGCAATCTTCTTATAGCCATTGCCCTTCCTGTGAAGAGTAATCACCTGTTCTCTTGTCTTCCTGGACCATTCTCTTGACCTCACCATGTTTGTAACCACACCAGTAAATGTCTAGAAGGAGCTGAGTATCACAGTCATTTTAAAGCTGCCTAATTGGTGCTTATTAGGCTTTATTGCTGCTCCTGATATCCACAGGTGTTTTCAATACCTGATTGAAAACACTTCACTGAACCTCTGTTCTTCAGAGTGGTAGTCTTTAAGGGGTTGAATAATTATGTCAATGAAGAATTCACAAAAGAAACATTTACTACTGTATTACAAAACTAATTGATGTCATTTTAGTTGCATATGGTTCTTTAAGAAGTCCTTGTAGGATTTCATTCTGAATACAATTACAAATGTACACTAAATTCCTAAAACCATTTACAGCATTGGGGTTGAATAATTGAATATATATATATATATATATATATATATATATATATATATATATATATATATATATATATATATATATATATATAGTATGATCTGGATGTACATATTTGGTTATTGGCATCGTTTGATTTTTATATATATATATATATATATATATATATATATATATATATATATATATAATAAGGGGTGGCCCTTCCTCTCTGATCAAGGGATAAAAAGACTGACAAATGATAACTTTCAACCAGATTCAATAGTGACTCTATATTACACTCTACTACCTGAACCACTACTTTCCATGCATGACCATGCTGGATGAGGCCTACTCCTCCCAGTTGGACTCTGACAAGGAGCAAGAGCTGAAGAAGCTGATTCGAATATGCTGGGCCAGACTGCCATTGTGAGGCCATATCTCCACCCTGGAAAATGTACCCGTGAAAAGCAGGGTGTCACCTTTGGAAAAGAATATTATCTAAAGATGTGGACAAATGTCACAAGATAGCATTATAGAGCCCTCCTCATCTTCCTGGTCATTCCCTGTGGTGCTTATACCAAAGCCAGACCATTTGGAAGGCGCCACCTGGTTATGTCGTTGAATCTGCAATCGGCTAATGGCAAGGGGAGATGGAAGAGGAGAGCAAGCTGACAACAATTCCACTTCAAGGTGTGCTACCGGAAGGGATGTCTCAACGTCAGACCTGATGCTTTGTCGAGGGTGGTCATATCTCCCGCTATGGAAGTAGCGCCCAGCTTGAATGTCAACCACCATCATCAGATTGACCTCGCCCCCATTCCTTAGCTGAGATTGCCCAAGCTCAAGACAGAGATGATACAGTAAGACAGTTAAAATCCAATTTGCAACACCAAAAGATGCTTTCTCACTGGATCAGCTTTGATATCCACCAAGGTGTACTGTACCCTAAGCATCCGCTAAAGGATCAAGGGGAGAAATACCAACTGTAGTGCCACTATCCTTGATCTCCAATTTCCTTCACTATTTCCATACCATCTTAGGGGTATGATGGGGCCATCTTGGACAGCTGAAGACCTGTCCATGGTGGTATTAGAAGCAGGATACACTGTGTGACTTGAGCTAATGGGGCAATTCCTCACCAGTAAAAGGCAATACACCTACCTGCTGGTGACTTCTTTACTAAGTGGGGGGAGATGTTTCCTCTACAGGACAGCAAAGCTCAGAAAAGTATAAAATCTTCACCAGATGGGGTACTAATTCACCAGATTTTCTCTAATCGTGGCCCCCAGTTTACATCACGGCTACTTACATATTTTTGCAAAAACTGGGGACATTTACATTTGCGCCATTTAGCAGACGCCCTTATCCAGAGCGACGTACGAAAGTGCTTTGAGTCTCTAGTAATGAATAAATCAGATGTGGGAAGTAACGGAGTACAAACACTCCGTTACTGTACTTAAGTAGATTTTTTTGGTATCAGTGCTTTACTCCACTATTTATTTTTCAGACAACTTTTTACTTTTACTAATTACATTTTTACACAAATATCTGTCCTTTTTACTTCTTACATTTTCAAAACAGGCTCGTTACTTTAGTATTAATCCACTGATTTGGTGAAATATATATTTTTATTTTACTGCGCACCGATTTCAGCCGAACAACCAATTTCCTGTTACTGCGCATCTTTTTCAATCCGCATACACTTATTCATGACGTCCCTTCTTTACTTAGATAAAAAAAAAAAATTAACTCCAACGAAAAATAATTTTAATCCGTAAACTTTTGTTTTATTTCTGCGCCAAGTCTCGAATCAAACACCAAATCCGCCATTTTTCACACAATTAACCCTCTGGGTGGCGTTTTGTGGGTTTTTCCCTCATAATGGTGACACGAACATAAATTGATCGTACAGATAAAAACAATACATCATTCAAATCTGTAAAATGTCTATGATTATATATATATATATATATATATATATATATATATATATATATATATATATATATATATATATATATATATATATATATATATATATAAAAAGCTTCTTGACTTGAAGAGGTGCACTTTCTCCGGTATCACCTCTTTAACTGTCCGTGTGGAAACATAGCAAAAGCTCTTAATGATGTCCACACATCTCTGCACTGTTTAAGCCTTTATATTTATTCACTGTACATATGCTTACATATATATCACATGCTGTACATATGCTACATATTTATCTGCACTGTTCTATCTATCTATCTATCTATCTATCTATCTATCTATCTATCTATCTATCTATCTATCTATCTATCTATCTATCTAATATTAATATGATGTGAGGTCCAGTTAACAGCTAAAACAGGTAGAAGTAATAACTACTTTTTACTTAGGTACATGTCAGAGCCAAGACTTCTTTACTTTCACTTAAGTAAAAATGTATAATCAGTACTTCTACTTAAGTAATGGATGTGTGTACTTTTGCCACCTCTGGAATAAATCTACACTGGTACGCCAGATTAAAAACTCAATATAAATATAACTCTTGAGTTCTACAAACTTGGAAAGTGCAAGTGTGTCAGGAAGAGGTAGGTCTTTAGTCTTGAAGACAGTCAGGGACTCCGCTGTACGGACATCTAGGGGAAGTTCATTCCACCACCTCAGTGCCAGAACAGAGAAGAGCCTTGAAGTGTACTTACCTCTCATTTTGAGGTGGTACCAGTCGAGCAGTGCTGGAGGATCTCAGACAGCGTGGTGCAGTGCGAGATGTGATGAGGTCACTGAGGTAAGATGTCGCTGGTCCTTGTAGGCAAACGTCAGTGTTTTGAATCTGATATGTGCAGCTACTGGAAGCCAGTGAAGGGAGCGCAGCAGTGGGGTGGTGTGGGAGAACTTGAGCTGATTGAACACAAGCCGTGCAGCTGCATTTTGGATCATTTGCAGTGGAGGAATAGCTTTCAGGTAGAGACCTGCCAGCAGAGAGTTGCAGTAGTCAAGTCTTGAAATGACAAGAGACTGAACAAGCACCTGGGCAGCTTGTGTGGACAGAAATGGTCGAATCCTTCGGATGTTGTAGAGAAGAAATCGACAAGAACGAGCCACATTAGAGACATGTGGGAAGAAGGACAGTTCATTGTCCATTGTTACCCCGAGGTTACAAGCAGTGGCTGAAGGGGAAAGCAGAGAGTCATGAAGTGTTATTTGGAGATCTTGACCTGGAGATGAATCACCTGGGATGACCAGCATTTCTGTTTTGCTGGGGTTGAGTTTTAGTTGGTGAGCACTCATCCATGAAGATATGTCTGTCAAGCATGCCGAGATCCGAGCGTAAGCTGTGGTATCTGATAGAGGGAAAGAAAAGATTAGTTGAGTGTCATCTGCATAGCACTGATAAGAAAACCCATGTAAGGATATGACTTCACCAATGGAGTGGGTATAGAGGGAGAAAAGGAGGGGACCGAGTACCGAGCCTTGTGGGACACCAGTGGTAAGTCTGCAGGGGGGCAGATGTGGATCCACTCCATGTTACCTGGTATAAGCGACCTTCCAGGTAGGAAGCAAACCATTCCCATGCTGTTCCACGTATACCACCTCTTGAGGCTTGACAAAAGTGTCTTGTGGTTGACTGTGTCAAATGCTGCTGAAAGGTCCAATTGAAGTAATCCAAAAACTTACAAGATTTTACACAGACAAACAGACCAAGAGGGTCACCAGAACCCTAAAACTCATGATGGCTGCCTACATGGAAGATCAGCTTAATACTTGGGACCAGCAGATCCCTGAATTCGTTTGCCATAAATAAAGTTCAGCTTGAGACAACAGAGAGAACAACAGCCAAACTCATGACTGAATAACAATACACCAATCCCCAAAACCAAAACAGGCAATGCGGTAGTCAACAAAAAAAGGAGATGACAGGGGCTTATGCTCAGAATATGGTTGCATCGGCAAAACAAGCTAGATATTGTAATGTCAGGAGAAAAGATGTACAATTTAGCCCCGGAGATCTAGTCTGGCTTAGGTCACATCCTCTTTCTAGCGCCACCGCTAAATTCTCTGCCAAGCTAGTGCCCAAGTGGGAGGGACCAGGAGAAGAAATAAAACAATTAGGGCCAGTAAACTACATGGTAAGATGGAGTAATCCACCCAAAACACATACTGTGAATGTGGTGAATTTAAAAAAGTATCATTGGGTGATGATAAATGTCATAAGTGCCTATGCTCCACAAGTCGGCTGTGAGATGGAGGAGAAGAAAAAATTCTGGAGTGAATAAAATAAAGTGGTAGGGATCATAGGGTGACGTATAAGAGTGGAGGGAGGTGCACACATGTGGACTATGTCCTGTTTAGGAGATGCAACCTGAAGGAGATTGGAGACTGTAGGGTGTTGGCAGTGGACAGTGTAGTTAGACAGCATCACATAGTGGTCTGTAGGATGGTTTTGGAGGTGAAGAAGAAGAGGAGGAGAGTGAGGACTGAAAGAAGAAGAATAAGATGGTGGAAACTGAAGAAGGAAGACTGTAGTGTGAGATTCAGGGAAGAAGTCAGACAGGGGCTCGGTGGTGGTAAAGAGGTGCTGGACGATTGGGCAACTACTGCAGGAGTGATAAAGGAAACAGCTAGGAAGGTACTTGGTGTGACTTCTAAAAATAAAAGGGATGTGATGTAGGGATGAGAAAAGTAGGCAGGAGTACATGGAGATGCAGCAACAGGTATAGAGGGATGTTGCGAAAGTCAAGGAAAAGGCATATGAGGAGCTGTATGAAAAGTTGGACATTAAGAAAGGAAAAAAGGATTTATACTGATTAGTCAGGCAGAGCGAACAAGCTGGGAAGGATGTGCTGAAAGTCAGAGCAATAAAGGATGCAGCTGGAAATGTGTTGACTAGTGAGGAGAGTGTGTTGAGAAGATGGAGGGAGTATTTTAAGCAGCTGATGAAAAGGAAAATGAGAGAGAGAGAGAAGGTTGGATGGTGTGGAGATGGTGAAGTAGGAAGTGGATAGTAAGGAGAAAGTGAGAGCAGCGATTAAAAGGATGAAGAGTGGAAAGTCAGTTGGACCAGATGACGTACCAGTAAAAGCATGGAGATGTTTAGGAGAGATGGCAATATAGTTTTTAACCAGATTGTTGAACAAGATTCTGGAAGGTGAGAGAATGCCTGAGGAATGGAGAAGGTGTGTGCTGGTACCGGTCTTTAGGAATAAGGGAGATGTGCAGGTAGTTGGTGTGAAAGAGGCAGATGTAGAGGACAGGGGGGTTTTGGGATAGATGATCGGCTGTGGCCACCCCTAATGGGAAAAGCAGAAAGAAGATTATCATTATCTTCTTCCTTCGTACATAGGCTGTGGGGGGTCTATGTAGCACTGTCACATATGTTGCACCTTTAATTATGATCATGTATTTAATTGTTTCATTAAATAATACATTGACAATGTACTGTTGACTTCGCCATCTGGGTTAGGTTCAGCAGTGTGCACACAATATTATTACAAGTGATTGTGAGAATTTTGCGCCTACGACGTCATCCTGGAACGGCACGAAAAAATCGCAAAAGTAAATATAAAGCGGGGTAGAGACAGAAGAAGAGCGCGCGCCAATAAAAAAGGATGAGTCCATGGGACTGTGTGTATATAAATACTTCCTAAAGAGACTGCTTGAACTGAAAAAGACTGAGTATAGGTAGATGTACATATTTGGTTATTGGGGTTGTTTGATTTTCTTGTGTAATACATGGTGCATTTGGTGGAAGTTATTTCTGGTTCCTGTGTTTTGTTTAGTTTTTTCTGCTGTTAAAAAACACGTAGCATAAGTGTAACCAGTGCCTCTCAGAGGTGAGTTGTTACAAGATTATTAATTAATGAATAATAATTTTATTTTAATCTCAAAATCAAGATGTACTTCATGTCAAATCAAGTAGGATTTATTGTCATTTCAACCATATACAGTGCAGTACACAATGAAACGAAACATTTCCCCAGAACCAAGGTGCAACAGCAAACACAGCAAACATAAATTAACAAAAGAAACACAAAAGTACACAAAACTCTAAACTAACAACAGTGCAGATGTGTAATATTTAGCACAAAAAAGGGAAGGAGGAATTAAAAAAAAAAAAGAGAGAGAGACAAGAGACAACATGAGACAAGGAAAAGGGTAACAGTAGCGGAGACTAGTACAGTAGGTTGTGCAAGAAGGATTGTCCATATACAGTATGAAGGTTGTGTGCAAAAAGGTTGTGCAAAAAGAATAGTTCATATACATTAAAAAAATAATAATAATAATAATAATTTAAATAATAAATAAATAAATAAAAAATAATAATAATAATTTAAATAATAAATAAATTAATAAATAAATAAATAAATAAATAAAAAATAATAATCAGGGTGTGTATGAGGGTTGTATGTGTTCAGGCACAATGCTGGTGGCTTTGTAGCATGTGGTGTAAATGTCCATGATGGAAAGAAGAGAGACCCTGATGATCTGCTTCTCCGTCCTCAATATCCGCTGTAGGGTGGAAGTTGTGCCTTTCTCAGTTTTCATTAACAAACTTAAAGATGTGATTGGAGGTGTGCATTGCTACACAATCATGGGTTAGAAGGTAAAAAACAGAGGACTGAGGAGCCCCAGTGCTCAGTGTGATGGTGTTGGGGATGCTGTTTACAATCCAGACTGCCTGAGGTCTTCCAGTCAAAAAGTTTAGAATCCAGTTACAGAGAGAGATGTTCAGGCCCAACAGGCTCAGTTTCCCAATCAGGTGCTGAGGAATGATATTGTTGAATGCTGAACCGAAGTCTATGAACAGCATTCGTACATATGAATCCTTCTTTTCCAGGTGATAAAGGGCGATGGTTTTGTTGAGGGAGATGGTGTTGTTGGTTGAAGATGTCAGTTTACCCCTCTGGTTGCAAAGTGCTCAAAGAGATCACGTAGCTTCTCCTGCAGATCATCATTAATGAGGGTGTTTTGGATTATTTCTGTATTTCTGTAGAGTCTGGCAATGGTACACACAGACACCATTTGCTCTGATGTCCATATGTTGCGTGAGACGGGCTACAACATAAAAATAAAAGCATTTTGGATCCGAAGCGGGTGTTGCAAGCTACTGCCGCGCCGCTATCTTTGATCTCCCTACTTAGGCTCCAGGTAGCAGCTAGGTTTTGCTTATTGTTGAGAACTTTCAAGTTGAAATCATGAAAGTGCATAGTGCAGCTTTGTCTTTGCCTGCTGTATTACACTGCAGAAGACCTTAATTGCTGTCATGGCATAAGAAAAACTTGGAGCACTCTTGGTAGGCTCTGAGTACATCATCAATCAGGACATGGCAAAGGTACATTTTCACACAGAACAAGCTTATTTATTTATAAATAAATGTAAGCATTTTGGGTAAAGCTTAACCAAAATGCTTCTAATGCTTAAACAGCCTATGAAAAAATCCCATTACATCAAAAAAAGTTTTGTTGATATAGTTTATTCACAGGAATCCTTCCTTTTATGCAATTCTGGAAGGTGAAATATTGCACTGCTCACTTTCTTCAGGAGTGATTGCTTTTATAGAAGGTAATGTCTATATCCAACTTAAAAAAAATATTAAAATATCTGTGTAATTTTACTTTAAGGGCTATATCTAAATATAAAGAAGTAAGGGATTCACCTTGTGCCAACCTTTCATTGGCCTTTTTCTCCTCTTCAGCAGGAAGCCTTCTTGCTTGATTGGTTTTTGCACATTGCTGTTTGACTCTTGTATGCTTTCCATTATCTTCCAACCCCCTTCCTGAGAAAGACACAGCCAGAATGCATGCTTAAATTTATATCAGTGGCATTGCCAAAGATGCCACAGAATAAACTACAGATGATTGAGTTAAGGCTCTGGTTTCCTTATCAGAAGTTCAAAGTCTGCATGCACACTGACATCAACTTCCCCAACGTCATCGTGCTGTAAAAATATGTGACAAAGGCTTTTGTCTGTCTTTGTCAATGTGTCATATTAAGAGCTAAAGAACCAAATAATTGGCATGCTGAACTATACT
The DNA here is from genome assembly GCF_014805685.1 of Silurus meridionalis. NCBI lineage: Eukaryota > Metazoa > Chordata > Actinopteri > Siluriformes > Siluridae > Silurus > Silurus meridionalis. The sequence continues at coordinate 4,443,630 of NC_060912.1, read as the reverse complement.
TGCTGCAATACAAATACTGTAACCAGAGACTGCAAGCTTCTGTGAAGATAGATATATGCCGATCTTACCTGTTCTTCATCTTGACTATTATCCTTTGATTTTCTCTCGATCACTAAAGGCACATCTTGTTCCTCCAAGTCCATATTTGTACAGTGGAGATTGCTGTAGAGAAGCCTGTACTCGGCCATAAACATAGGAAATGGAAGAAGGATATACAAAGAAGAGAATAACAGTAAGCAAATTTCATGCATGCTTATAGATGGTTTCTGTGAGTGTGTTAAATCTACTGATAATCACTAGTGTGTAGGTTTTTCTCTGTTTCTGAGGTCTGAGTGTTGTAATGTCAGACAATTCATCCACACTACTAGTCATATTAAGGATGCTATAGCAAAATATGTGATGCCTGTTACACACGGATACACACCTGCTTTAATGTAAATAAAGTAAATAGGGATATGACTTCATATACAGTCACATCAAATTGAACAACTGTGTGAATATTAAATTTATAGTTCAGTTGGGTTGTATGAGGTACTTATGCCTAGTCAGTGTACCTGTAGAAGAGCATAGTTCAGGGATAGAATAAAAGAGATACACTTTCAAACACACTGGAAAACAACACTGCAAAAAATCTGGCTTCTATTCGAAAGAAAATTTCGAAAAAAAAAATGTCATTATGCTGTGCTCATATCCATGCTCAGCAGTGTATATTTCTGCTCTAAACAGGGAGAGTGCCAAGTGCTTTCCACTGCATTTTAATACACTGACTTGGCATAAGTATATCATAACATCTCACTTAAAAAAACTGAACTACCCATTTAATAGGAATATGACATTAACTATTTATAGGCATACCTTCCACAATTTATCATAGTCATGCTGATATCTTCAGGCATCTTTGTTAGCAACAACTGTGCTTTATAATGCGTAAAAGACGTGTAGAAATCCTTCTATCTAAGAATGTAAATATTTCTTATTCAGTATGTTTAGTGAACAGAATATTGATTTACATACTGATCAAAATAGAGAACTCTGTTTGGAGCAACTCTAAAGCAAACCCAGGAACCACAAGATAAGAGTGGGTGCAAACAGACATGTGCTGCACTCATAATTTGAGTTTGAAAGGTTCCCACACCTTTGACATTCTAGCAGGTGCCCTTGATGATATTCATTGTCAAAACAAAATGGGGAAAAGTGGTAAGAAGTCTCTTCTGAACAACCCAATGCTGACCACCTGGACAAATTTTAGCATCCTGACACAAGATTGAGTTTTTAAGTACAAGCTTCAACATCAACAATGTGTATGCCACTTATTAAAATCATCGATAGCAGCAGCCCTATTAGGAACAAAGAGTTATAAAAAACAAACATACATTCTTTTATAGCCACTTTATCTCTGCAATTCCGCTTTAAAACCATGTCCATTGTTAAAAGCACTATACAAATAAAAATTAATTGAAATTAAATGATACCAGAGACGGGAGAGCATGCCATCAGGAAGATAGAATTTAAAGTGAAAATGTTAATTTTAACTTTTATGTTTAAAGTAGGGTTGCACAAGCCAGTGCACTCTTAGTGCTGGTCCCAAGGCCAGATAAATAGGGAGGGTTGCGTTAGGAAGGGCTTCAAGCGTAAAACATGTGCCAAATCAAATATGTGGATAACAAATCAGAAATTCATACTGGATCGGTTGAGGCTGAGGTTACCTACAACCACCACAGGTATTGTTAGACAACAGGGTACCAGTGAAAATTGGGCTACTGTTGGCCGAAGGAGGAAAGGGAGAGGAGGAAGACGTCTATAGAGACAGCAGGAAAAGGTGAAGTGTAGGAGAGTGGAGGTTCGGGTGGGCAATTTAAATGTTGGTACTATGACTGGTAAAGGGAGAGAGGTAGCTGATATGATGGAGAGGAGAAAGGTAGATATGTTGTGTGTTCAGGAGAACAAGTGGAAAGGGAGTAAGGCCAGGAATAGTGGATGTGGATGGAAAGAGAAATGGTGTAGGGGTGATTCTGAAGGAAGAGTTTAGTAAGAGTGTAGTGGAGGTGAAGAGAGATTCTGATAGGGTGATGAACATGAAGCTGGAAGTTGAAGGGGTGATGATAAATGTCATCAGTGCTTATGCTCCACAAGTAGGTTGTAAGATGGAGGAGAAGGAAAAATTCTGGAGTGAGTTTGATGAAGTGGTAGGAGGTACCTAAAAAAAATTATTGGTGATTGGGGCAGACTTTAATGGGCATGTAGGTAAAGGGAACAGAGGTGATGAGGAGGTGATGGGTAGGTATGGATTTAAGGAGGGGATTGTGGAAGGGCAGATGGTGGTAGATTTTGCTAAAAGGATGGAAATGGCAGTGGTGAACACGTATTTTAAGAAGAAGGAGGATCATAGGGTGACATATAAGAGTGGAATAAGGTGCACACAGGTGGATTATGTTCTATGTAGGAGATGGAACCTGAAAGAGATTGGAGACTGTAAGGTGTTGGCCGGGGACAGTGTAGCTAGACAGCATCAGCAGGATGGTGGTCTGTAGGATGGTTTTGGAGGTGAAGAAGAAGAGGAGGAGAGTGAGGACTGAAAGAAGAATAAGATGGTGGAAACTGAAGGAGGAAGAATGTAGTGTGAGATTCAGGGAAGAGGTCAGACAGGGGCTCAGTGGTGCTGAAGAGATGCTGGATGATTGGGCAACTACTGCAGAAGTGATAAGGGAGACAGCTAGAAAGGTACTTGGTGTGACGTCTGAAAAAAGAAAGAAAGAAAGAGACATGGTGGTGAAATGAGAAAGTGCAGGAGAGCATAAGGGGAAAGAGGTGGGCGAAACAGAATTGGGATCGACAGAGTGATGGGAAAAGTAGGCAGGGGTACAAGGAGATGTGGCAGCAGGTAAAGAGGGATGTGGCATATGAGGAGCTGTATGAGAAGTTGGACATTAAGGAAGGAGAAAAGAATTTGTAACGATTGGTCAGGCAGAGGGACCGAGCTGGGAAGGATGTGCTGCATGTAAGAGCAATAAAGGATGGAGATGGAAATGTGTTGACTAGTGAGGAGAGTGTGTTGAGAAGAAGGAGGAAGTATTTTGAGCAGCTTGTGAACGAGGAAAATGAGAGCGAGAAGGTTGGATGGTGTGGAGATGGTGAAGCAGGAAGTGGATGGGATTAGTAAGGAGGAAGTGAGAGCAGCGATTAAGAGGATGAAGATTGGAAAGTCGGTTGGACCAGATGACATACCGGTAGAAGCATGGAGATGTTTAGGAGAGATGGCAGTGGAGTTTTTATCAAGATTGTTTAACAGGATTTTGGAAGGTGAGAAGATGCCTGAGGAATAGAGAAAGAGTGTTGCTGGTACCGATCTTTAAAAATAATGGAGATGTGCAGACCTGCAGTAACTACAGGGGAATTAGGTTGATCAGTCACACCATGAAGTTATGGGAAAGAGTAGTGGAAGGCAGGCTGAGAGAAGAGGTGACCATCTGTGAGCAGCAGTATGGTTTCATGCTGAGGAGGAGCAGCACAGACGCCTTATTTGCTTTAAGAATTATAATGATAAAGTATAAGAAGGTCAAAAAAAGTTGCACTGTGCGTTTGTGAATTTAGAGAAAGCGTTGACAAGGTGCCGAGAGAGGAGTTGTGGTATTGCATGAGGAAGTCAGGTGTGTCAGAGAAGTTTGTGAGGGTGGTGCAGGACATGTATGAGGACAGTGTGACAGCAGTGAAGTGTGTTAAAGGTGGAGGTTGGACTGCATCAAGGATCAGCTCTGAGCCCTTTCCTGTTTGCAGTGGTGATGGACAGGTTGACGGACAAGGTCAGACTATGATGTTTGTGGATGATATTGTGATTTGTGGTGAGAGTAGGGAGCACGTTGAGAAGAGCCTGGAGAGAAGGAGGTACGTACTGGAGAGAAGGGGAATGAAAGTGAGTAGGAGTAAGACAGAGTACATGTGTGTGAATGAGAGGGAGGGCAGTGGAGGGGTGCAGTTGCAGGGAGAAGAGGTGGAGAAGGTGGAGGAGGTCAACAGTGCATAGTAATGGAGTGTGTTTTAGAGAAGTGAAGAAAAGAGTGCAGGCAGGGTGGAGTGAGTGGAGAAGAGTGATAGCAGGAGTGATTTGTGATAGAAGAGTATCTGCGAGGGTGAAAGGGAAAGTTTATAGGACTGTGGTGAGACCTGCGATGTTGTATGGTTTAGAGAAAGTGGCATTGAGTAAAAGATGGTTGGGCTGAAAGAGGCAGATGTAGAGGACAGGAGGGTATAGAGACAGATGATCCGCTGTGCCTAATGGGAGAAGCCGTTATTGGAAGGAGCCGTTAATGGGAGAAGCCGAAAAAAAAAAAAAAAGAACTCTTATTTTTAAAGCATGAAATGTTAGTGACACAGATGAAATATGTGAAATATTGTGCCTGAAGCCACCTTGTTTTTGCTTTGTTTTTTTATACAATTCCATATAAAACTGTCAAAATACTTTTGCATACTTGGATATACATTCAACGCCTATTCCTGAAGTAAATTTGCTATAAGTTGTACATTTGTTTTATGTCATTGCAGTCCTGCTGAATTTGCTTCTCTGACCAAGTACTAAACTGTGATGAAGCCTGTTGGTGATAAATGTATACAATTTTAATTTAATAAATTATAGCACTGAATTATCTGTAAATAGTGTTGTTATGATATAACTTAACAACCCTTATTGAGATTAATTTGATAGCAGTGTAATGGCAAGGCTTTCAAAAAACTTGATCAAATAAACACAAAAGAGTTCTTAGAAACCATGTGCATAAGCAGTGCGAGTGTCATGCTTGAGCCAAAAGAGTTTATGCTTGTAGTTCTTATAATATTCTGATACTCTTTTAATTAATAAACAAGTGAAAGTGAATTCACAGACAAACTTAACTAGTTTTTACATAACACGCCCGAGTGAAATCACATATTCTTGCCGGAGTCCAAACTGCACAGTGATATTAACTTTCATACAACAATAAGGACACTTAATAATCCATATCCTTCTCTTCCTGTCACCCTCTTATCTCTCTCTCTCTCTCTCTCTCTCTCTCTCACTCTTTGTCGAGCTAAACATGCTCCTGAGGCTCCAGTGACCACTGTTCCTGCCCCTCTCCCCTCCGTGGATCTTCCCACTTTGTCCAGGCCTGCCTCTGGATAGTTCATTGTTAAAAGTGCTATACAAATAAAAATGAATTGAATTGAATTGAACATATACTATTGACTCTGTTCAATCATTAATAAAATGCATAAGAAAAAGATTTACATTGACAATTTACATTGAAAACAAAGTACAAATAAAATCTTTTTCTTAGGCATTTTATGCAACAATGAATACACTATATACAGAACCTGGCATCCCTGCTTACACGATGCACAGAACCTGCTAACCCTGCTCAGACTGTAAATAAACCTGGCAACCTTCTTCACATTACATACTGAACAACTTTGTTCACACTATACACTGAGCGTGGCAACCCAACTCAAACTGTAAAAAACTGTTTATTCTGTGACTTTGACATAATGATGTACTGCACAATACTGTCTTCCTACTTCAGATTGTTTTGGACCCGGAAGTAATGGGGGAGGATGAGAAAAGTTTCCGGGAACACCTGTATGCCATTACCCTGCAGTTGTGTAAAAGCAACCCTAGTTACTCTGAGGTCAAGAACTGGATGAAGCTCATGCTTTTCCAGAGAGTACAGATTATGGAGAGGCCTGCATCTGAAGTAATGAAGCAATTTCATTTTCTTGGAGTGCCACAGTTGTGAGTAAACACTTTACATTTTGTACATTTAGTTAAGGCAGATAAGAAAAATCAGTTAATATTATATTTCTGTGAAATCCTATAGCTCATTTGGTAAAGCAATGTGTTAACAATTCAAAAGAGATTCCCAGGGAACACATACTGATAAATATATAGATTAAACACAGTGTAAGTCCCTTAGGATAAACACATCTGCTAAATACAAAATATATTTTATTTGATATGAAGTTATTTTGTTTTTTTAGAAGGAAAAGAAAAAGAAGGATGTCCTGCTCCCCTCAAGGCTGAAAGTGCCAGCATTATAATGGACAATGTGAATATTTTAAGAGAGGCAAAATTGACATGATACAGGCTGTGGAATGCCTGTTTGCAGTCTATTACAATGTGCATGATAAAACTCGAACTGTATATTAGTTTAATTAGCTACTGGACATTTCCTCACTGACCTGCCCCTTCTGCTAATTTATTTATTTATGGGAAGTCTTGCTTCAATTAACAGATACGGGGCATTACTATTATTATTATTATTATTATTATTATTATTATTATTATTATTATATATTTATTTTAACATACTAATATGAGTTACACATTCTGACTGTCCACTTGATAAAAGTTAGTTTTATCAAGTGGACAGTCAGAATGTGTAACACATATTAGTAGTCAATGTAAAAATATACAATACATGTAATAATAATAGTTAATGCCCCGTATCTATTAACTGAAGCAATATTTACTGTAACTAAATGAATTATCAGGAGGAGCAGGTCAGCGAGGAAATGTCCAGTAGCTAATTAAACTAATATACAGTCATCAGGCTAAACCATATTATATCTGCTACATCTCCATTGTTGCGCAATGAGGCGCTTTTGAGCAAAGAATGCAGTAACGTCAGATCCAGTGTTATGTGCTAAAATGCTCCCCTGCCACAAACTGCCCCAACTTTTCTAATAATTATAAGATAGTAAGTCATAACTATGAGATATTAAGTCATAATTATGAGATCCTTCCTGTGATGTTTTTTCTCTTTGTGAATGCAATGCGCTTCTGTAGGATTGAGGTTAGTTTCTTATTCAACATTAAATACTGTAACTCTTAACAATAAAGAACCATCTAAATTGGATTCAAAGAACCATTTGGGGTTCTTTGCAGTTAATTTATTAAAATAGTTTTATATAGGACCATTTTGGGGTTCCATATATCAAGTCAAGAGTCAAGTCAAGAAGCTTTTATTGTCATTTCAACCATATATAGCTGACGCAGTACACAGTGAAATGAAACAACGTTCCTCCAGAACCCTGATGCGATGATATAAAGCAGGTGATTGAACTATTTCTGGTTCTAAATAGAACAATTACTTTTAATAGTGTACTACGTCTTTTTTATTTTTTTGACAGATTTGTTTGATCTTTGTTTCATTCTGGCATGCTGAAGATGCTGTTCTGTTGATCTTGGTTAATGCAGTGTTCAAATACAAATAAAAATAAAACCTTAAAATTATATTGTTTATAACTGTTTATTTTGTTTGTTAGTTTTTTTTGTCTTGGTGTTGAGGACTAGTGCCCTTTTGAGCCTATGTCCAATATGAGTCAAATACTCAATTACCATTCAAATTAGATATGACTTTTTCTTAAGTCATATTGGAATTGATGACTTTTAACTTGTAATGGATGGAATGTAAATGAAAGCATCCTGACCAGCTGTGTCTCAGTCTGGTATGGGAGCTGCTCTGTTGCAGAGCGCAAGGCACGTCGAGCTTGCAGCATTCTCAAGAACTCCTCTCATCCCCCCATAGACTGTTTTCTCTTCTGCCCTCCGGCAGGCGTTTCAGGTGTCTCCAGACCAAGCACAGCCGAATAAAGAACAGCTTTTTTCCTAGAGCTGTCTCTTTACTAAACTCTGCCCCTCACTGATACACTACCACATTCCCCCCACACCTCACACTTTGTTATTGCACTAATGGACTGTTTACACAAAACTATGCTCTTTTGCACACTGCTCTCTTTGTATTGCTGCTCACCATTAACTTACCATTGCATATATACCAGTTTTCTGTTTATAGTAATAGCAATATATTATTATGTTCACTGTTCACATTCTTCTGTAAATTTTTGTTTATAGTAATAGGCATCTGTTCATAGTACATATATATTCATCTGTATATATTTATAGTACATATACATCTGTAAATTACTGTTTATAATCCTATATTACCATTCTATTTAACTTATGTAAATCATGTAACACTGTATATCCTGCACTTGTTGTTATTGCACTCTGGTTAGACACAAACTGCATTTCGTTGCCTTGTACTTGTACATGTGTAATGACAAAGTTGAATCTAATCTAATCTAATGTAAGGAATGTAATGAGTGGAATGTAAGTTTTGCAGTAAAATATCAACAGTTTAATCAGGTATGATTTTCAGGTTCTCTTTAAACCTTGACTTCGCTGATGGAAGATGGAATCAGCCCAGACTTGTGTCTCAATCATTTACGGCATTGATCTACACCTCCCTTTTATAAGTGTCCTACACACAGCAGTGAGATAACAAACACACCTTCACACACAATAGAGGCGTTGACTAAATTCCTTCGAGCTCATAGTTTCTATTTTAACTGCAGTTTCGGTCAGCCGACGTGGCGCAGCCTCCTGCTCTCTCACAGGCCAATAGTGAACATCTTCACACTGATGTCACGAAAGTGGTAAACATTAAAGTTCATTTTCTCTCACTGTGTGAAAAGGTAAACTCTATTGTCGTACAGGCAGAAAGTTATATATGACTGTAAAGGTGCATAAACCTACCTGAAGCGCGTTTGTGTTAAGTCTTCTTTTCTTTAAAATAATTTATTCCTCAATACGCCACCAATTATTAGTTTTCCATTTCCACCACGTCTTTAAATCACTTTGTGTTCCCAGTGTTCTTGATGACTTCCGACTGGAGCCCGAGCTTTAAACGCGGTGTGTGTGAAAGGGATTCAGTGCGGAACGCTGTGGGCGGAGTCACTCATGGGTCTGTCCCAAGCCGACAGTCACTCTGTAACCCAGGTAGCGATGAAGACAAGTTTTCTACAGCTGATGTTCCCAACCGCGGACCAGTTTCACTCAAGTGGAAAGTAGAAGTGGCCTTTTTTTTAATAAAACATATTGCAGACCGCAAAAGACAATAAAATAAAAATAAAAATAAGAATGAAACCGGTACCACATGATCTTCGGGGCGGGACAGTGATTTATATGGTGGAAGGATCTTAAGGAATACAGTAGAGAGAATCTATGTGGGTTTTCCATTCATTTTTATTTCTATTTATATATGTCTGTACAGTAGTTTATGTGCATCTTATATAATTTTTAATGGAGTAGCAGAAGGAAAAATCAACAAGTCAAGTCAAGTCAAGTTTATTTGTATAGCGCTTTTCACAACAGACATTGTCTCAAAGCAGCTTCACAGAAATCAACAGTGAAGGTGAATGGTGTGCATTTATCCCTGATGAGCAGCCGTGGCAACTGTGGGAAGGAAAAACTCCCTTAGATGTAATAAGGAAGAAACCTTGAGAGGAACCAGACTCAAAAGGGGAACCCATCTTCATTTGGGTGACATCAAGAGTTTGATCATAAATCTTTCAACAACAACAGTTTCAACAGTTACTTACTGCTTTTGATTAACGACAGACTGGTTCAAGGTGGAGGTTGGACTGCATCAAGGTTCTGCTCTAAGCCCTTTCCTGTTTGCAGTGGTGATGGACAGGTTAAAGAACGAGTTCAGACAGGAGTCTCCCTGGACTATGATGTTTGTGGATGATATTGTAATTTGTGGTGAGAGTAGTGAGCAGGTTGAGAAGAGCCTGGAGAGCTGGAGGTACGTCCTGGAAAGAAGGGGAATGAAAGTCAGTAGGAGTAAGACAGAGTACATGTGTGTGAATGAGAGGGAGGGCAGTGGAGTGGTGCAGTTGCAGAGGTGAGTAGAAGAAAAGAGTGCAGGGAGGGTGGAGTGGGTGGAGTAGAGTGATAGCAGGAGTGATTTGTGATAGAAGGGCATCTGCAAAAGTGAAAGGGAAAGTTTATAGGGCTGTGGTGAGACCTGCTATGTTGTATGGTTTAGAGACAGTGGCAATGACAGAGTTTAATTGAATTAAATTCATTTTATTTGTATAGCGCTTTTAACAATGAACATTGTCTCCAAGCAGCTTTACACAGATAATGTGGTGATAAAAATTAATAAGATGTTCTTTATAAGTGAACATTTGTCCCTAATGAGCAAGCCGGTGGTGACTAAAAGAGTTGAAGCTGTTGAGATTTTCAATTGGAGTGACGACAATTGACAGGATTAGAAATGAGTTTATTAGAGGGACTGCGCATGGATGATGTTTTGGAGACAAGGTAAGGGAGGCGAGATTAAGACGGTTTGGACATGTGCAGAGGATGGACATGGGGTAGAAGAATGATGAGGATGGAGCCGCCATGAGTAGGTTTATGGATGTGGGAATACATGCAGGTAGTTTGAAAGAGGCAGATGTAGAGGACAGGAGGGTATGGAGACGGATGATCCGCTGTGGCGACCCCTAATGGGAGCAGCCGAAAGAAGAAGAAAAAGAAGTAGTATCGGTTTATTTAGCATATTGAGCACATTAAACTGTATTATGTGTTTTAATAAATAGTAAATAGCCTGTTAGACTTTCTCAGAGAGAAACAAAAAATTTATAGCATTAAACCAACCAGAAACCATTACATTTTCAACGAGAGCGCACAACATTTTTCACCCCATTTTATTCCCTAATGCTGGACCATCGTAAAAAGCATTTCACTGCATGTCGTACCCTGTATGTATGTGTATATGACAAATAAAATTTGATTTGATTTGATTTGACTTCTGCTGATTTGAGGGACTTCAGCTAATAAATGTAGAGTTTAGAGCAAATAGGACTCTTCGTAGAGCAGGCTGACCAGCCAAAATAAGCAGTTGAGGGAGAATAGGAGGGGAAAATAAACATAAAGAATCTTAAATTAAAATAAAATAACATTAGTGTGTATGCATTTTCTTTACTTGGCCCCATTAAGAGGTCATAAATGCCCTTTAAAATGCCATTTGAATTTATACAAAACTGTTCTCTCTTTGCACCAAAATGAATATAGTATTATAAATAAATTAGTATTATAGTCAGTATTTACAATTTATCTTAATTGATTTTACACAGTCCTCAAATGCAGGCCTCTTATTTCAAAACAGATAGCACAGCTATCAGAAAACGTGTTAATTGTTCTACAGATATTGTTGATTTTATTCAAGTTTATCCAATTTACAAATTTATTGCATAATTTTCAAAATTATTTTGAACCTTTTAGAATGTTATGGTTTTCTGCATACATTTGTCATAAATGTGATCTTCATTTAAGTCAAGAGAATTGACAAATATAATGTGCCTAAATAATAGCACAAAAAAATTCTGATCTTTCACATCCTTATTGAGAACATCTGTAAAAAAGAAAGAGGAGAGAATGAACTGGTTGCTAGTTGTCCTGGTTGCTAGCTGTCTCTTATACTAGCTCACCTGGTTTGAGAACAGGTAAGAACCTGCACGCACCTACATTCCACCACGTAGGTTTTACAATTGTTTAGACACCCTAGGTAGAGGGCAGGTGCCACCCATTGTATTTTTCTGATAGCGTAGCCTAGTGTAGTCAGCTAGTCTGTTGCTATTTGTTAGTTAGGTGAAGCTTCCAAAATACAGCTGAGAGTAGACCTTTTTATTTATGTTTATTACTTTTGCACTGTCCATGTTCTTTTGTCAGTGTGATTCTAGTCTTATTAACTCTGTTGAATACTTTTTGAAATATGTTTGTTACCTTACTGCACTTAACCATTAAAGCAATAAATACTCTAAACTCTGGTCCTACTATTTTGTCCAAACAACCCGCAACAACTAAATGGTTATTGTTCCCACACTTCCCTAAGCCTAGAAAAGGTGGGAACGTAACGGGTATGTAAAGAAAAGAACAGTAGCCCAAGACATCGTTCTTCTCCTTTTGAAGATGGAAAGTGTATGATCACAATACTTACAAACAAGTACAACCAAGTCTTCTTCAAGCAACAGCATAGGCCTATCGAGATGCTGAAGCAGAAACCTGTCAAGCTTTGATTTTTCCCACAGTGTTTGGCTTGCAGGAATATTTGTTCCAATGTAGAATTCCCTGATGATTTAAATGGGCATTTTTAATGCTTTCCTATATACTTGTAGCCACTTCCCATTTTGTAAAGCTGCTCACATCACTTTTTGACACACATCACAGACGTTTTTTTCTTACAGACAATATTCCTCTATTCCTATACATTGTGATGATAAGGATATTTGGTTTATGTGTTATACCTTTTACATTGGTACATAATTATTCATATCCTTTAGACAACCAGGTGTACCAGGTGAATATAATTCAAGCATTTTATTGATCTGAATTTCTAGGGGTGCCAATAATTGTGCCACACATATTTAACACACACACACACACACACACACACACACACACACACACACACACACACACATCCAAATCGATTCAATATTTGGTGTGTAAACCCTTTGCCTGCAAAACATCAACTATTCTGTTACTGTACACTGAATATAGTCCTTAATGACATTAGCTGTATGTTTGGGATCGTTGTCCTGCTGCAGAATAAATTTGGGTCAATCAGATGCCTCCCAGCTGGTATTGCATGATGGATAAGTATCCACCTGTATTTCTCATCACTGTGGATACCATTAATCCTGACCAAATCTCCAACTCTTTTTACAGAAATGGAGCACCTGCTACCATTTTTCTGCACCTAAGTTTATATGTTTTTGTGCCAAGTTGAGTCACTAAGCCTAAGGTATGGCTTGTTGGCCACGATTCTTACATGAAAACAACTTCTGTTCAGACTTCTCCAGACAGTAAATGGTACCTGGGCCCTGCTGGTTTCTGCTAGTTTTTTTGCTGATGATGATGGGACGTAAGCATGACATGCATTAAGATTCCTTGACCAACCACTATGTCTACAGTCCTCAACAATTGCTGTTTGTTTGTGCTTCTTTACAAAAGCATGAACAGCACATTTGAAACTCCAATCTGCTCTGAAATCTTTGCCTGGAAGAGACTTTGCTGATTTAGTTAATGACCGTAATTTAACCAAAAAATGAAATTGTTGATCCGTATCACCTGCTTGGTATAATTGGTTAATCATACACCTAACGCTGATCCTACAAAATCCCTGACTGTGCTAGTGTACAAAGTGTGCAGAGGTAAGAATTGAAAGCCAGGGGGTGGTCACACCAAAATATTTATTAGGGCCCGAGCACCAAGGAGCAGTCCAGAATGGCCTGCACCAAAGGTGCGAAGCCCTATTGTTTTCCTTAGAATTTATTATTTCTTTATTTCTTTATTTCTTTTATACACACATTGGCCAATTGGGGTCCCTTACCATGCTCGAAAACTCTTGAAATTTGGCACACACGTCAGAGTCGTTTGTCACTAGGCCCGGGCAAAGGCTGAAACACGGGTGTGGCAGGGGGGCTCTGTAGCACCCCCTGTAATGAAAAAACAATATTCGGCTAAGGATTCCGATCGCATCGATGTGCCTATTGTGAATCTCAGACATAGCGCCACCAAACAGGCGCCAGGCAATGTGTCACAAAAGGTGGATTTTTTGACAGTTGCATGTGGTGAACTTTTAAATATTCCTCCCAGGATATTTATGCGATTGACACCAAACGTGGTCAACATGATCCTGAGACATTGTAGATAATAAATTGCGAAGGGATTTTTGATATCTTGAACGCCGTTCCCATGGCAATGCGTCAAACTTTACTTTTATTTCAGGCATATTTAAGCTCTTGGCATGCACTTTGGGTGCCTTAACATGGTCGAAAACACCGGAAATTTGGCACAGACATCAAAGTCGTCTGCCATTAGGACCGGTCAAAGGCTGGAACATAGCAATAGGGCTCTGTAGCGCCCCCTGTAATGCAAAAACAAATATTGGTGCACAGATCGGGCAAACATGTATGCACATGTACGAGAGTTGGTATGCATATAGATCTCATAGACCCAAACAACTTTCACAATCAAACCTATTAGCTCCACCCAACAGGAAGTCGGCCATTTTGGATGGTTTCAAAAGTGCATGTGGTGAACGTTTAAATACTCCTCCTAGGGAATTCATGCGATTGACATCAGAAGTGGTGAACATGATGCCGAGACATTGGACTCGCTAAATTGCGAAGGGATTTTTGATATCCCGAATGGTGCTGGCATGGCGAGGCGACAAATTTATGGCGAATTCAGAGAAACATGAAGTGTCTAATATCTAAAGCAAAAAATGTCTTATTGTATGACACGCGGTTTGTATGTTCAGCCAAAGATTCCGAATGCATCGATGTGCCTATTGTGAATCTCGGACATAGCGCCACCAACAGGCGCCAGGAAGTGTGTCAGTCACAAAAGGTGGATTTTTGACAGTTGCATGTGGTGAACTTTTAAATACTCCTCCCAGGATAATTATGCGATTGACACCAAACGTGATGCCGAGACATTGTAGATGGTAAATTGCGAAGGGATTTTTGATATCTCGAACGCTGGTGCCATGGCAACGCGTCAAACTTTACTTTAATTTTGCATATTTAAGGCTTTTGGCATCCTTAGATTAACTTGAAATTTGACACATACATCACATTTGTCGGATGTTAAGTGTGGACAAAAAGGTCAGACAAAGGTGTGTCTCTTAAGTGGCTCACTAGCGCCCCCGTTTGTCTAAAATGTGGGGTTTCTTTTACCTACAGTCCCCAAATGGGTCAGTAACAACATAAAATAGTCCACTGATATTTACCCACTTGATGCACTTGCCCACTGTGCATTGTTTTCTGGGAGGCACCGTATAGCGATACACAAACGTGCGAGGGCCCGCCATCGCTGTATTTTGATTTGGCTTTCCTTTGGATTTCCTTGGCACATCAGTAAAACAGATGTTTATTGATTAAAATGTATTTTTCACTGGAGTTTTTTTTTTTTTTTTTTCTGAGTAAAGAAAGAATGTTGTAAATATATGTGTTGCGCTGAAGGTTTTAGTTTCGCCAATTTCAGGCACACCCCCACAGCCTCTATATTACCTTAGTAAATTCATCTAGACATTATGTCATACAATGTGTTTTAAAAAAATTTATGAAGTTTGTTAATGAAACATTTCCTGAACATTTGGTCCTGCGAATTCACGCGAATTTCAAGATAATCCGCAAACTTGCTGTCACTGAATTTTTTTAACAGAAGTCCAAAACATTAAACAATGAAGACGATTTTATATGTTATATAATATGTTTTATATGTTATTTTACATGCCCCCCCCCATTAATGTAATTGTGTGTCTACCGCTAAATATGATATAAAATCAACAGAGAACACACTTTCTTTTTAATGAATGCATTACAATAAAATGCAGTGCTTCAGTTATGTAGTAAAATGAACTGTGTGGTCAAGATAAGTGTGTTTAGATGTTAATGGTTCTGAGAACAATTACATTCATTGGAAGAAATGTGTTATATTCATTGAGAAAAATGTAAACAATGAATCCAAAGTTTTCATTTTAATTTAAAAGTATTTACATCCAAATCATTTGTATGGAGTATGAATTAAAGAAGTTTATATATTTAGCCTTTTTAAAAGACGAAATGTAATCAGATGAACAAACAATTATAAAGTGAATTATCCTTTATCCTACTTACAGTAGTTCCAAATCCTTTTCAGTAAATGACTGCCTGGAGTCTGCAAACCATAGATATCACAAGATGCTGGTATCTTCCTTGGTGATGCTGTGTTCACTGCTTGCTCATTCCTGGGTTGTTTTGCCTTCAGTTTTGCCTTTAGCAAGTGCTGCTTAGTTGTATTCAGGTCAGTGAGTGACTTGGCCATTTCAGAACGTTCCACTATTTGAGATCTTGGATTATTTTTGAGGTATGCTTCAGGTCATTGTCCATCTAAAATGTTTAGGGGTGGGGCACATTAAAAAAGTGTAATTATTTCTACAGCCGTCATCCAACTGGATGTAAATACACTACCTCAAATTAAAGCTGACAGTATTCTCAATGAAATTAACAACCAATATTTATGGACATGACTGCATGTGTTAAAAATCTAGGGCAGCACATGTTTTCATAATTGGATTTGCAACATCATATTGATGCATTTAAGGGATTTCATCCCTAGGCACTTTCAAAAATCAAAAACTGTAATTTCACACTAAATTAGTGTAAGTTGTTAAGGCTGGTAAAAATAGTTTTGTTATACATGCCATGATTTGTTAATGTTTTGTGTTAGCTTCTATTTTTAATGCAGATGTTTTTTACTTTATAAATGCCATATTGTAGTATTGTTAGTGAGCATCAATCTAACATTTAACACTTGCTTAAAAATAATTGAAAAAAACAAAAACTGAATTTTATATATAGGCATCCTGCCAATAAAGGTTCTAGTCTCATTATTTGATGCTGTCAAAGCAATTGACATAGTTTGCACTTTGTAGGAATTTTGTAAGAATATGAAAGATTGTTAACAATCTTTGTATATGTGTGATTTGAAGTTTCAAGTAAAATCTTGTGCACAAAATGTCAGCAAATTTGTATAGTGACAAGTTCCTGTTGAGAGGCTCAGGTTACAGTTGTGCAATGGTAAACTATATACGTCAGAAATACAAAATACGAAAGAAAAAGGGGAGGAATGGTCACCACTGATCTTGATGAAATGCATAGCAAGGAACTTAATACTGCTGACTCTTTTCACAGCAGCCTACCAATGCATAATTGGGGTGTAGCCAGCCGTCAACGGCCTCCTGTAGTTTATGACTATCTACCGAGTTTTGCAGATGTTGAGGCTGTCGATCCTGATCTTTGTATTTTTGTATGAATATTTGTCCATGATGAGGCTCAGGATGGTGGTGTTATTTGCGAACTTGAAGATAATATAAAGGTAATTAACTAGATAATTTAAAACCAGCAATTAGGGTTGCACAAACCAGTGCACTCTTTGTGCCGGTCCCAAGATCAAGTAAGTAGAGGGGTTTCGTTAGGAAGGGCATCCAGCATGAAACATGCCAATTCAAATATGTGGATCACGAATCAGAAATTCATACCGGATCGGTCGAGGCCCGGGTTACCAACGACCGCCACAGGTATTGTTTGCCAAACAGGGTACCGGTGGAAATTGGGCTACTGTTGGCCGAAGAAGGAAAAGGAGAGGAGGAAGACGTCTACAAAGACAGCAGGAAAAGGTGAAGTGTAGGAGAGTGGAGGTTCGGGTTGGTACTTTAAATGTTGGTACTATGACTGGTAAAGCGAGAGAGGTAGCTGATAGGAGAAAGGTAGATATGTTGTGTGTTCAGGAGATCAAGTGGAAAGGGAGTAAGGCCAGGAACACTGGAGGTGGGTTTAAACTGTTCTATGATGGTGTGGATGGAAAGAGAAATGGTGTAGGGGTGATTCTAAAGGAAAAGTACAGTAAGAGTGTAGTGGAGGTGAAGAGAGTTTCTGATAGGGTGATAAATGTGAAGCTGGAAGTTGAAGGGGTGATGATAAATGTCATCAGTGCTTATGCTCCACAAGTGGGTTGTGAGATGGAGGAGAAGGAAAAATTCTGAAGTGAGTTAGATGAAGTCTTTGATGGTGTACCTAGAAATGATAGATTGGTGATTGGGGCAGACTTTAATGGGCATGTAGGTGAAGGGAACAGAGGTGATTAGGAATTGATGGGTAGGTGTGGCCTTAACGAGAGAAATGTGGAAGGGCAAATGGTGGTTTTGTCAAATGGATGGAAATGGCAGTGGTGAAGGCAGTGGTGAAGGAGGATCATAGGGTGATGTATAAGAGTGGAGGAAGGTGCACACAGGTGGACTATGTTCTATGTAGGCGATGCAACCTGAAAGAGATTGGATACTGTAAGGTGTTGGCAGGGGACAATGTTGCTAGACAACATCGGATGGTGGCCTGTAGGATGGTTTTGGAGGTGAAGAAGAAGAGGAGGAGAGTGAGGACTGAAAGAAGAATTAAAGGAGGAAGAATGTAGTATGAGATTCAGGGAGGAGGTCAGACAGGGGTTCGGTGGTGCTAAAGAGATGCTGGATGATTGGGCAACAACTGCAAACATGATAAGGTAGACAGCTAGAAAGATACTTGGTGTGACATCTGGAAAGACAGAGACATGGTGGAGGAATGAGGAAGTGCAGGAAAGCATAAAGACAGGGTGTAGCTGGAGGTATATCGGTAGAAGAATGCTGAGGATGGAGCCACCAGGAAGGAGGAAAGGAGTAAGACCAAGGAGGAGGTTTATGGATATGGTGAGGGAAGACATGCAGGTAGTTGGTTTGAAAGAGGCAGATGTAGAGGACAGGGGGTATAGAGACAGATGAGCTGCTGTTGTGACCGCTAATGGGAGAAGCCAAAAGAAGAAGATAATATAAAGGAGTGCTTGGCAACACAGGTGTGAGTGAACCCTAACCGTAACCCTAACCCTAACCCTAGATTATACATGGGAGCTGAGAATACATCCCTGTGGAACTCCTGTGTTCAGAGTAATTGTGAAGGAGATTTAAGGTCTGTTACTTTTTCATTTACTTATTCATTCAATTTTTGTATTCATATCTATGGGTAAGAACACTGGGTGGTCTGTTTTTTCCTACTTGTGAGAAGTACATCATTTGTTTTAAAATGCATCTTTCTCATTTATTTTACATTGTTGCACTGTGTTATTTTATGTAATGTGCTTAAACATGTATAGGTTGGTGAGAGTTAATCAACACCCACACACACTATTAAATGAGCAAAAAGATCTTAATGACATTTCAATATTATTTGCCTGTTTGATTTGATGTTATGAATGTAAATTTATGTTTGTGTATGTTATTGGGTCCAATTTATATAAGGACACACATGTCAAATCACTTAAACAATTTACTTCAGTAGTAAAGTCAGTAAAGTCAGTGATTCAGACACATCAAGTAGTTTGAGGGAGAGACAGATATTCGATTGACCATAATTGCATTTCCATGGCTAGTTCAGTTGGGTGCTGAGAAAAATAATGTTGCTTTGTACTCACCATTATGTAACATTTGACAGTTGATTCAGAGGCTATTATAATATCACAAAGCTGTGCACTGTGTCTGAATACATCTCACACACTTGTGTGACAATACATGCTGAATTTGCCAAGCTGTCATCCAGGCATTCCAACACAAAAGGTTTCAGTTCAGTTCATGTGTAAAAAGAAAAAAATTATCTTCTCAATTTACCTTTGGATGGATGGATACTCAGTTAACATCGCTGTTTCACATGTTCATACTCTAAGAAAAAAAGAAGCATTCTTTCAATAGTCAATTTGTATAACAATTTGACAAATAACTAAAATCATTGTCTCGCTATGACCAAGTTTTATATTTTTGGCTGTTGTCTTAATTTCTGATGTGCACCAATCCTGTTTTCTTCACAGTTGGAAGGATGTTCTTCAAATAAAATGCCTTTTTCCTTCATAGACACTGTGGATTATTTTGGCCCAACCTTCTAATTACAGATTACATATCTTCAATTGGTTTCATCTACTTTGTGATTTTAGGATACCTATTTATTTCATGGGTTTTGTCAGTGTGAGAAAAGTACAACTAAAATTATTTGTATTAATATAGAAATTGATTTTATGAAAATGGGATTAGAATTTGTTGTTATTTGGTATATATACATGGGTGATCAGTTTTAGTGAATAAGTTTTAATGTCTCTTTTTTTCAGTAATACAATCATACATGCCATTATTTTCCACTCCTTATTTTGACAACGATACATGACAGTAATTGGTATAAAAAGGTATAAACAGATTATTTAGTATTACTTTGACTAAACTGACTTGATTTTACAATTATGACCATTCTATATGATCATATATTATGGCATTTCAGCACAATGCCTAGTGTTTTAAATATAATGGATTTGGTGTTGTCATTTGCTTTCTTGTTCTGTAATTATATAATATGATAATATAAAAATGTATGCATGTTACAAATGTACAAATACATTGTTTGGGTTGAAAGATTAAAGGGACTGCTGCTAGGTTGCTCCTTTACATTTAAGAACAGTCTGACATTTTTTTTACTTGTATTTTATGGAAACAAATCTTTAAAAACCAACATGGTGTCTTTACAGCTATGCAGACCTAGTTCAAAAATCAGACAATACCAGAATTTAATTTAAAATACTGGCAATACCACAGCCATGTTTGTTTTCACTAGTACTTGATAAAATACTTAATGTTCTTTCTTTCTTTCTTTCTTTCTTTCTTTCTTTCTTTCTTTCTTTCTTTCTTTTTTCTTTCTTTCTATATATACAGCATACATACCTATAAATATATATATATATACAGGATTTAAGATTTAGAGATTTTAAACAAGTCTACTTCTTGAATATACCTGCTTAATGTTTCCTAGAGTAAGCCGGATTTGCGTCAAAGCTTATGCATTCATGCACTGCTAAGAATAAATAAAACCTGGGCTGTTCTACATAAAAGATCTGTGCAAAAAAATTAATCCTTATAACCAGCGTTTGTCACACCAACCAGTCAGTCGGTAAATGTGGTGTGCGCGTGCGTTCCGATGGAGCGCGTCCTCGCCGTGCAACTATATAAACCCAGCACAGAAACCACCAGGCTTTCAGACACGACTCACAGCTCCACAGTGAGAAACTGCAGCCAGGAGCGGACGGGAGAAGACAGAGCATCAACTAACTGTAAGTAACTGGATCAAACATTAAACAGGTGCAAATCTGTTCTATCTATCTATCTATCTATCTATCTATCTATCTATCTATCTATCTATCTATCTATCTATCTATCTATCTATCTATCTATAAACATGTATGCACTTGTTTATTGTTTGTTCAAGTGAAGAACGAGACACAGACATATTAAAAGTAGACAAAACCAAATAATGTACACATTACATTTGATACCTTCAATCATTTGCTTGTTGTTGATCTCTTTAAAATATATAATTAAACTTTTACAGGACAAACTGTTGTTTCTTTTAAACCTGCTCACAGAGTTAATTATTATTACTACCGGGTTACCTAATGTTTATTTATTTTTTTCTTTAATTACTAAGACAATTTGTGTGTTTCTCGTTATGGACTTGGTTTTAGATGCGTTTTCTTGCAAACGTGTGCGTCTGCTGGGTCGCGTGCATCCTGCTGGTTGTATGTTTGGGTGCAGTGGTGGAAGGATATCCGACAAAGCCGCAGAACCCAGGAGAGGGGGCACCTGTTGAGGATCTGGCGAAGTATTACACTGCGTTAAGACACTACATCAACCTCATCACGAGGCAGAGGTGAGCTTCATGTGCAGATGTTGCACATCAGAAAGAGGGAAGTGTCTTTGGACATTGAAAAAGTGTAATCTCTGTAAAATCTGTTGTTGCACCTTGAGAAACAGGACGTTTTGAATATTAACTTTCTTTAAAAGAAAATTAATTATAGAATATCGATTTAAATGTTTAAAACAGACCTAGAATCTAATACAGGTCCATGGCAAAATATTTCAAGAAATGCACACACAATGTGTATATTTCCTTGGAAACTTTGGAACATACATATATCTTGTCTTCTTTGCTAGCACAGTGTTTTGTATTTATTATGAATATGAATCACCCCACTTCCATCCTTTATTAAATGCTGTATTTTAAATGATTAAAATATACTAAACTAACAGCAATAAAAATGTATTGAACTTGGAGGAAGCTGTAAAATAGAAATTCTTTGCTTAAGTGCTTTTTCCTTATGTAAAAAAAATTAGGCTACTTGTCTTTCCAATGTACTCTTCAAAGACTGGTATTAATCCACGAAGAATATGCCACTGATTGTCTAATTAAAAGCCTTCCGCTCTCTGCTTTGACGAAGTTCTTCATATCACAAAGATGTGCCAGCTGTGGAATAAAGCTGCAACTGATTTATTCAAATTGGGTTCCTTGACTGAAGGAAAAATACTTAAATCTTATTATGAATAAATCAAATATATATTTTTTCATCCTTTAGAAACCAGACACAAAAAATTCAAAAACATTAATAGATTATAGCAAAGTGGCCAATTGCTATTGAATTTACATTAAAATAAAAAAAACAGTTAACAGTCTTCACCGCTAAACTTTTATCACCTTCCATCTGTCAGGTATGGTAAAAGGTCAAACACTGATGCATTATCCCCAGACCTGCTGTTTGGAGATGCAGAGATGCAACTGCGGTCCAGGTAATATTTAAAAACCTATTCATGTCCTGGTGACATTTGAATAAGCTGTAATAAATAGTGTTTTGTTATTGAATTAATGTATTCATTATGGATTTGCATATTTTGTGTTCTGACATTTTCCCCAACAGATATGAGGACCCTTTTATGTGGTGATGTCAATGTAGATAAATATGTCTCTTCTTGTTCACTTAGCATCATTGTTTGAGGCAATAATCATAATGACATTATCAGAAATGGTTACTTTCATGACTCCATCTCATTTAACTTTTGTGATCTCATATGTAGTCCATCTGTAACAAGCATCAGGATACAACAAACTTGTTAGTTAAAGAATTACAGTCTGAGGTCTTTTTAGGACATTGTTGCTATTACATTGAATCACTTAAGATGCTCATGATGTTATTA
The DNA here is from genome assembly GCF_014805685.1 of Silurus meridionalis. Lineage (NCBI taxonomy): Eukaryota > Metazoa > Chordata > Actinopteri > Siluriformes > Siluridae > Silurus > Silurus meridionalis. Next base: position 4,421,179 of record NC_060912.1, on the reverse strand, counting down.
CATGTAAAAAAAAATTGCATGTAACCTGCATCCCCTATAGACTTCCTATATTTGTTGTACGCATTATAGCTGCACCAATAAAAACAATTACTGACTGGTGTGATATAATTGTGGTATTAAAGATCTGACTTTTGTTCCAGACACACTGACATTAGACATGAGACAAAAAGGAAATGTTATGGAAGAAAACCATTTTAGCTATTTAAATGGCTAAAATGACACACCTTTGTACGGATATGTTTTTATACATACATATTGCACAATTCTGTGTATATAATGCAGTAAACTAATGTTGACATTTTAATTTTGAAAATCAGACATTGCTTTTGAATTGTGGTTCAAGGGAAGCATTGAAAAAATAAACTAATGAAACTGGCCTGGACAAAAATGATGCTACCCCTGGAATCAGTCAGTCTGCCTATTTGAAGAATTCAAACCAGAACAAATTCCAAAAAGATTAGAGGTAAACTACATGGTCAAAATACATCAGATCGCACCATCTGTTGCTGTTTAAGCCAAAGTCGACTTAATGGAGTACTTAACTGTTGAAAGCAAATCATAAAAAAGTCAGACTGGAATTTGCCAACACGCATATTGTCCTTTGAACAGATGAGACAAAACTGTAGCTTTTTGGCAGTCACATCATCTCTGTTGACATCTATGTTTACAGAGTCAAAAATGAAGCATACGGTATAAAGAAAAGATGATTGTACCTACTGTGAAACATGGAGTCGGCTTGGTTATGTTCTGGGCTGTTTTGCTGAATCTGGCACAGGATGTCTTAAATCTGTGCAAAGTACAATGAAATCTCAAGTCTATCAAGGCGTTCTGGAGCGAATTGTGCTGCCCAGGGTCAGAAAGTTTGTTCTCAGTTGCAGGTCATTGGTCCTCAAACAGGATAATGACCCAAAACACCCAAGAATGGCTAAGAAAAAAAACATTAGACTGTTCTGAAGTGGCCTTCTATGAGCCCTGATCTAAATCTGGAAAAGAGCGGAAATGCCGTCTGGAGAAGGCACCCTTCAAACCTGAGACAGCTGGAGCAGTTTGCAGGAGTTGGGCAAAATACCTGTGGACAGGTGCAGTCTCATTGAGAGTTATTGCCTAATAAGTTTGTACAAAAAAAAATTAAGAGTACCATCATTTTTTCCTGGCCAGTTTCATTTGTTTGTTTTTTAAATGCTTCTTTTGAACCCTAATTCAAAAACAATGTCTGATTTTCATTAGTTAATTTTCAGTACATTTTTATTTATTCCTACATTTGTCAGTAAATATTACTGATAAACAAGTAGACTTGAGGTGAAATAATATGACAGGTTCAATGCAAACATTGTCAATTTGAACAGTGTAACAGGAGAAAAAATTGATTTTATTAAAGTGGCAGTGCAGATGGGTATAAATATTAGGAGTTGGTCAAACTCAAATATTGAACTAAAACTAGTTCAGTGCAGTGATGTTCAGTGTGATCCCAGTTGGAACATACAACCTTCTGTAGCACTCATGTCTGCAGCCTAGCTGAATTAGTGGCAGGCCAGCAAGGTCTTCTCTACTGGCCTAAACTCTATTAGAATCACTGACTTACATTTAAAATATATAAGTATACGAATATACTCGTATTTTTGCCTATGGATATGTATTAAATTATTCCCAATAGTCTATACTCTCATTCCATAGCATTTCTCCTGGGTGTGATACTACAAGGAGCAGTGCCACTGAGTATAATTTTATGTTGGAGTTTCCGATCAGATTTCAACCATAACATCACATATTGCTGTAAAGCTAGAAATAATGCACAGCATGGGCTCTTGGTAGATTCAAATCCATGATGCTTTGAGCTGTTGCTTTAAGCATTCAGATTGGCCACTCTTAAGCCTCCTAGCTGGCGTCTAGTCATGTCTGCATTTTCATGCCCTTTGATTGGATGATAAACAGACTCACAACTGAAAACAGAAACACAAACAGAAAACTGCACAAGCTCTTTTTTTCCAGTGTGGATTTAATAACTGTTTTTTTTATTTTACAATGGCTGTCAGATCTAAAGAAATCAAATATACTTACAGGCACATTTACAAGAGGTAATTTTTTAAGAAAAGCAAGACATCATGAGGAAAGGTCAGCCAAAACAGATCAAAACAGTTGTTAAGCTTTTTCATGAACCATTGATACTTTATACTGTTTTCTTTACCATAGAATTTGCACAAAAACACACAATTTGCCTTAGTGAGGTAAATTGTAATGCACAGAAGAATGCAACCCGGGGTTATTTCATGAGGTTAATATTGAAGCTTCTGCTAGATATGATAAATGTGGGAGTGAAAGGAGACTTGTTAAATTGTGTTCATTAGGTTTCTTGCTTTAGTAGTGCCATTCATTCTTACTGCACGGGATACCTGTCTGTTATGCAGCACTCATCATATATTGCTGGTATTAAGAGGTGGACTGATTCAGGTAGGACACTACTGAAGGCTTGGGTGTGAAATGCACAACCTGCTATTTATATTTCATATACATGTATAAGAGAAATGTTTATTTTAAATCACCATTCCACACTTCAGTCCAGTAGGTGGCGGTAATGCACTTTATGCTGCTCTGCAACCGCAGACAATGTCAATGAAGAAGAATAGCAACTAAACTGCGTGATAGATTTACATGCACTTGTGCTCGTAATTTCCCTCTGAAACTACATAGATTTATACATTTAAACTTTTCTGAATATTTAGAATAAAGCCTGTATCAGTTTACATACTCTAACTTTTTCTTGTTGTTGTTTCGGCTGATCCCGTTAGGGGTCGCCACAGCGGATCATCCGTCTCCAAACCCCCTCCTGTTCTCTACATCTGTCGCTTTCAAATCAAGCATGTCTTCTCTCACCACATCCATAAACCTTCTCCTTGGTCTTCATCTTTTCCTCCTTCCTGGTGGCTCCTTCCTAGTGATATACCCCATGTCCCTCCTCTGAACATGTCCAAACCATCTCAATCTCGCCTCCCTCACCATGTCTCCAAAATGTCCTACATGCGCTGTCCCTCTAATAAACTCATTTCTAATCCTGTCCATCCTCGTCACTGCCAATGAAAACATCAACATCCTCCAGCTCCACCTCCTGTCTTTTACTCAATGCCACTGTCTCTAAACCATTCAACATCTCAGGTCTCACCACAGACCTATAAACTTTCCCTTTCATTCTTACAGATACTCTTCTGTGGTTTACACACTCTAACTAATAACGGAAAACATATATTTCTGAGTAGTAGATGGACATTTCTTCTACCCTGTTCTGTATTTCTGTCTTCCAAAAAACACTTTACATCTCAGTTTAAAACTCTAAGAAGGACAGCAGAAATACTGTGTGTCAAACTACAAAGTTATTAAAGCGTCACTTCTTAAATGTGTTTCAGTCTCAGAAGAAGAAAGAAACTAAGTGAGAAGAAAAAAAGCCACACAGAAAGTAGTGATGGACCTGAAATCAGCATGACAGCTGTGAATCTGTGTATGAGAAGAACTTCATTCCCACAGAGTTCAGACAGAACCGGGTTTATAAACGGTATCACGCTCCTTTTGGGGCAGAACATTTATGGGAACAATGAGATTTTTCTATTTGTACACACAAAAGTGTTCGCAAATTACTGACATATTTATAAACTGATCTTGAACTGGTTGATATCGTTAAAATTGTATTCATTTACAAATGGGTTAAATCATCATTTCTAACCCGCAACTGTATATTTGTTCAATTTTTATTCACTTTTGATTTTATTTAATTCTTTTAAGGATAAAATGTCTATTCACTCGCCAGCCATTTTAAATCTTTATTATTTTGTATAATAATAATAATAATAATAATAATAATTGCGTCTCGTGAAATATTATTGAATTGACTGTACCTGTCGTTGCACTTTGCAAAAAGTACGGGTCTGGAATAAAGAATAAACCTCTGCTCTGAGACACAACATGTTTCCGAGTAGTAAACCTTCTGCCCCGTAGCCGTTGAACGCACCCCTGTTCCTGTGTGGCTTCACAGCGAAAACATGAGCAGAAAGTCCTGGACATACAGCGGTGCTACTCATTTCTACTGAACTCTTCAGCTGGATCGAGGTAACAGCATCGACATTACCACACGAAGTGAATATCATTAATACAATGCTCTTATAATGAGATGTATACCGGACAGACCTTTTGGTTGTTGGGTCGCTGATGTTTTATGGTTGTCTTGTGAGAAGACTAAGGAGATACTGTACTGTTTAAGTTAGCCAGTTAGCCAGCTAGCATGATGCTAGGCGTCAGCTTTTAACATCTAAGGAACAACTACTTTAAAAATATCTTGTGTTTTTTGTGTATTATTGTTACGGTGGATTAATGGAAATGGATGTGAATTGTGTCAGCGGTTGGCATGTGCCAGTGAGAAGTTTCATCCAACCTCAGCAAAACAAAAACACATGTGTTGTGAACAACATTAGTCACAATGACGTGTGAGTTAAAGAATAGCACCAAAACTGGCGACATGTTCAGAACCTGATTACAGCCTCTATTGTAAACCAAAAACATCCCAAATCTTTTTTAGGTCAGCAGTAATATGCTGGTTATGGAAGTTGACGAGCTAAACTGCACTCGAATGTTCCTCCACTGCACCCTGAGGCACAATAACAGCAAACCTCTGGCACAAAGTCTTCACCACAGCTCCTCTGATACCCTCAGAAACTGCAACTGGTCTCAACTGATCATTTAGTTCATGAAGATTAAATATATGTGAAGCTAAATCAGAAATCATTTATGACCTACTGCTGTTTTTCTTCATACACAGTAGCATAAGACTTTAGGTTTATTTGCAGGATTATTCAATTGAATGTAGCCGAAGATTCATCAACACCGAATTAAAATACAGTGATGTGAAAAAGTGTTGATTTGCCATTTGTGAATAATGGCTCTCACTGTGGTTCACTGGAGTCCCGAAGCTTTAGAAATGGCTTTATAACCTTTTCCAGACTGATAGATCTCAATTACTTTCTTTCTCGTTTGTTTCTGAATTTCTTTGCATCTCGGCATGATGTCCAGCTTTTGAGGATCTTTTGGTCTACTTCACTTTGTCAGGCAGGTCCTATTTAAGAGATTTCCTGATTGTGAACTGGTGTGGCAGTGATCAGGCCTCAGTGTGGCTACAGAAATTCAACTCAAGTGTGATAAACCACAGTTTTAACAGGGGGCAAACACTTTCACACAGGGCCATGTAGTTTTGGATTTTGTTTTCCTCAATAATAAAAACCTTCATTTAAAAACTGCATGTGTTCACTTGTGTTCTCTTTTACTAATATTTAAATTAGTTTGAATATCTGAAACATTAAAGTGTGACAAACATGCAACAAAATAAGAAATCAGGTTCAGAGGGATATTTCAGTTTTTCTTTTTTAATAAATCTGCAAAAATGTCAACAATTCTGTGTTTTTCTGTCAATATGGGATGCTATGTGTACATTAATAAGGAAGAAAAAAAATTACCTTAAATGATTTTAGCAAATGGCTGCAATATAACAAAGAGTGAAAAATTTAAGGGGGTCTAAATACTTTCCGTACCCACTGTATGTCTGTGATGCAGCACTCTGTTATAATGCGTTCTGTATATATTAATGGTTTCTGTTTGCATGGTGTCATAATGATTATTAAGAAATGGATTGATTCAGATTGGACACCACTGAAGGCCTAAGTGTGAAATGCATGTACCATCAATATCAGTTATCACTTTCTTTACTCTGAGAAACACTAACAATCTTTGTGTTATGGAATCTCCATGTGATGTCATATAATAACTGCAGATACTGTGAATCTTCTTTTCTAGCACATCCCAAAGGTGCTTTATTGGATCTGGTGACTGTGAAGGCTGCTGAAGTACGGTGAACTCAGCATTGAGTTAATGGAGATCACGACGACTTAAGCTTTGTGACTTGGGCTATTGTGCTGGAAGTAGCCTTTATAAGGTCGTAACTTGTGGCTATAAAGGAACAATAAAGGTCAGCAACAATACTGATTGGATAATTGTATGAATTAACGGGTGTACAGTAAATGGTAAGTACATTAATTGTATATTAATCAAACACATAAGTGATGGGTAATATTGGAGTATTGGGTTATATTGATTACAGATATGTTAAAAAACATTTTGAATTTATATTGTAGTGAAAGTTTGCAGTTGAAGTGTTCATTTGTATATTAAATTAATATAGAAGCCAGACCTTAGCATTCTGTGATGATGCTAAAAGATCGTGGTAAACTTAAGTTAGTAATATGAGCTATTGTTTTGTGTAGGCTTTGAGAGAAATTTGGAGAGGTTACTATGGGCTTAGGCAGACCAACATGGTCATATTTCTTTTTATTGCATAATTAAACTTAGGTCCTCCATCTGTGATTTATTGCCCAATTAGAGCAGCAGTTCAATAAAAAACAATGATGACAATCTGTCTACATAATAACCAGTGATGTCTTTATGCAAATTCCACTTTTCAGTATAGTGCTTTATTTTGTTTATTGTCCTTTTTGCTTGAATGTGATTAAATCACCAATGTGATAATAAACTCAATAATTACTAAATAAATAAACTAAATAAATGTGATCTATAAAATACTCTTTTATAACTTTTACTTTAATACACATTTTTCTCTCTAAGGCAATTTGTCGAATGGATCAAGCCGAGTATAAGTTCAAAGGACTGATCAGCATACCAGAAGTTCGGAGTGGGTCAAACTTTCCAGCTGCTTTTTTGTTCTAGTTCCCACGCTAATTCCTTGATATTACTCCAGTGGATTCAGCAGTGGTCATATTTAGATGTATTCTGCATAGCTCTTTAACCATCTCTAGTCATGCCTTGATCTGCAACAGTTTCAGTCTCAACTTTATGTACTGCCTATCATCCTACTAATGCTGAACTGAAAATAATAACTTCAGTCAACACAACACATTTATAGGTTTAACTATAATTCTATCCTCTTGACCCACTCCACTGGCCTAGCAAGATAGGCCTAGCAACAGCAATGCTAGGCTGTCCGCTGCGAGGTAGGAGCATGTCTCAGAGGCTCAGCATTTTGCTCCTACTCTTTGGCCTGGCTTGGTGCCTGCTGCTGCTGCACTACACCGTTACACAGCCACGGTACCAAAGCAGCGCCGAACTCCGGCAGCAGATTCTGGAGCTGAGTCAACGCTATGTCAAAGCACTCAGCATGGAGAACCATGAGCTTGCAAGGCCATATAACCCCTCAATGACTGGATATGGTAATGTTTAAATATTTCAATTCCTAGATGATTAACTTGTATTCTGACTGACTTAGAATTTATCAGCAGTTATTGAAATACTGAAACCAGCCCGTATGGCAGTATATGCCAGTTATAGTAGCCATTAACTTTTTTGGTTTTGTTTCTTTGCACTACTGATTTATGATTATCTGGTTAGGAAACTGTATAATTAAACAAGTTTTTCTTTGGATGTTGGACTATTAGATACAGTGTTAATTCATTGTAAATGGACCACCATTGCAGCAAATACATTTTGTATAGTCGACTATTCAAGGCAGTGCTATCACACTAAATGACATGGTAGTAGCTGTTTAGTGGGTATAGTGGTGACAGGACTATAACAGTTACAGCATAATTACTGAGATTTGTAAAGTCTGTACTCTTATTGTTGGATTGAAAAATAGTCCTTCAGCCAAACCAGCAGCGGTCCCTGTAATCACTGCTTGGGTAGTAAAGGAAAAATGACATATTTAGTCCTTTTATTATTTTGCTATCAGCATCACTAATAGCAAGATAATTAATAAAGCTGGTGAGTCCTACCTTAAAGTGTCAGGTACAGTAATCCCCTGTTTATCGCGGTGGTTATGTTCCAAAACTGCCCACAATAAACAAAAAAACGCGATAATCAGTTAATCATCCTTCCACACACTTTAAATACACACAGAAAACATTTGCAAGAATACAGTCATTATATTTGTATTAATACATTTCATTATTTTAACATAAAAACAACTTCCTATACGTTTTTTGGTCCATCTTGCTATCCGTGAGAGACCGGGAAAATCAGCGAAAACAATGTTATGTGGCAAATGCCGGGGTTGTGAGATTCAAACCGCGGTAAAGTGGAGGATTGCTGTATTTGGGTTATTAGAAAGCTGAGGATTTGTCCTTAACGGTGCCTGGAAGTGTATTTAACTGATATTAATTAATTAGTGTTCTGAGAATATTAGAAATTACAAATTCAAAGAAACTAATTTAATATTGTGCTTAATTTTCTAGCCAATATCTAAATATTAATTTTTTATATTAAATATTTTGTCCCTTGTACCCCAGCTGATCTGAAAAGGACCATTGCTGTGCTTTTGGATGACATCTTAAACCGTTTAGTGAAGCTGGAGAATAAACTGGATGCTACAGTGAACACATCAGTGCACAGCCCTTCTCACATGATGGGGACTGCAATGCACAGACCCACTAAACAGAACGAATCAGGAATAAACACTCACAGCAATCAGCCCCTGACGTAACCTGGGAGCTAGTGATTTATGGGTGACTTCATTGACCTTCTGTTTGCACTCCAAGACTACTCTATTTTTTGTGTGTGTATATATATATATATATATATATATATATATATATATATATGTGTGTTGGGGGTGTAACGGTACATGTATTCATATTATGTCCAGCTTCAACAATTTCTCTTAAATGGGGAAAATCCTGATAATTCTACATATTAGGGGAGTAATTGAATGAAGGCTGGAAGGAATTGACATTTTAAAAGTATGCTAAAATAGTTAAGTAGCTAATAGCTAATATGTATAGAAAATTAAATATTAAATTTAAAACACACACACACACACACACACACACACACACACACACACTGTATTACCCAAATGGGGTCTAACAAATGTAAGCTATTTAATTAAATATTTCCATTTATTACATTTTATTTAATCAGTTTAATTTGTGCCAATTAAATTGATTAGTCAATTAAAAAAAAAATATTATTTGATATATTTTTAACCAAGCATGCATTTTATTTAAAATTATTTTAAAAATGTAAACTGTTCAAATGTTCATTATCACAAAAATTAATAATTAAAAACTGAATTTCTAAAAAGCGACAAGCAAATGTTTTGCATTTCTTCCCACAAACAATACCGGAATTGAAACGAACCGTGAATTTTGTGCACCGTTACACCCCTTTTATATATATATATATATATATATATATATATATATATATATATATATATATATATATATATATATATATATATATACACACACACACACACACACACACACACACACACACACACACACACACACACAGGTACACCCTCTTTGAATTCTAAGGTTTTATGTATTCGAACATTAGAACAATCTTCTGGTCCTTAGCAGGTCTTAAAATTAGGTAAATTCAACCTCAGATAAAAAACACAAAATTGAATACTGTGTCATTTGTTTGTTCAAAAATCAAGTAAAAATGGAGAAACCGCGTGTAAAGGAATTCACATTATGACTTGGTAGCTTGTAGATTAGCAGCAATAGCTGTGTCTAGCACCTTTAACAATGGACATTGTTTTAACGCAACTTAACAGAGACAAAGTGATTCAAGTTGTATAAAAGAATGTAAAAGTTTAGTGCCTATAAGTTTGTTCTTATAATTGTAAGTTTATCCCTAATGAGCACAACAGTGGCAAGCAAAACCTCCCTGAGATACCATAGGGAGTTTTTCCATGCCATTATCACCACAGACTTGCCCATTGGAGAACACACACACATTTTAATATAAGGGAATTTTGTTCTATAATTCTTATATTCTGTAAAGCTGCTTTGAGACAATGTCCATTATTAAAAGTGCTATAGAAATAAAATTGAATTGAATTTTGGCTCACTCTACAATGTTAATTTAGTTGAGTTGAGATTTGCGAGCATTTGTTTATTGCATTTGTTTATGAGGCATGTGACCACATTTGCCTCTAGAATACTTTGATATAGAGAGGAGTTCATGGCCAACTGACTGGAAGTTGCACAGGTGATATTGCTGCAAAACATTGTTCCAGATACCTTGTTTGCAAACCTAAGCCTTGATGCATGTTTCTTTTCTTTTTTTTTTTAGAGAGAGAATAGGCTTTCTCCTGAAATGTTTTTCATGCAAACCATACTTGTTCAGTCTTTTTCTACTTGTACTGTCCGATGGATTTTCACATTTACAATGCTGATATATATCTCTTGGGTTTTTTCACAATTTCTCTAAGCATTGCATTGTCTGACCTTGAGGTGAATTTGTTGAGACATCCAGTCCTAGGAAGATTGCAACTGTCTTCCACTTGTGAATAATGTTTCTCACTGTAAAGTTAAAGACTTTATATTGTTTGGAAATGGCCTTATTACACTTTTTAGATTGTTGAGAAGCAACAATCCTTCATTGCATTTTGCAAACACACATCTGAATGCTTCAGACCAGCACACTGCTAAAACTTCAGCTTTTGTAGAGGTGCTGATGATCAAATAATCAGAAAAACAAAAATAATCAAAACATGCCGTTTTATTAGCAGCATCAACCTTCCATTTAGCCTCTTAAATCCTATGGAAGTTTTTTCCACACATGGCTTTTCCATTTTGGCTTTGCCATTCTTGTAAAATAAATAATAACAGTGTAATATGTCGTGTTGTTTTCCATCCAAGGTTGTATTTAATTAATTTTAAGACCTGCTAAGTTCCAGATGATTTTTATTATATCATGATAGATAAAACCAAAGAATCTAAAGTGTCCTTTCATTTTTACATGACTGTGTGTGTGTGTGTGTGTGTGTGTGTGTGTGTGTGTGTGTGTGTGTGTGTGTGTGTGTGTACATGTAATAGGGCTGTCAAAATGAACACATTAACACAAATAAATTTTAACAGCACAAATTTTGTTAATGCACGATTAATGCAGCACACATTTCTATTTGACCATTTTAATTAAAAATCAAAATACATTTATATAAAAAAGGAAAAATGAAAACCAAAGCAACACATGTATTCATGACGTCCTTTATTTATCAGATATATATTTAAAAAAAAACAACAACTTGTTTTTATTACTAAACATTTAAACATTAAAATTGTTTTTATCACTAAACATTTGTTTTACTGATGCAGTAAGTCTGAAATTAAGCACCAAGCAAAACACATAGCAAAAGATCTGTTTGGTGTCCTGATGATTTATGTTATTTAAAACATCATAATTACTTTAAAACATTTACAAGAATATTTTATCTTCATGCACTATGTTGAGTTTGGTTTCGCTGATAATAAACACATTTGCATAAAGCATCCATATTTGTCAGTATTAACCTGAAAAGTATTCATTTAATGGTACACACGAGAACAGATAAATATGTCATTGAGTTGTGATCAAGCGTGAGTTAACTCAACATCCTGACAGTCATGTCATTAATCGCAATTAAACATTTTAATCGATTGACAGCCCTAATATATATACAGTATCTTACAAAAGTGAGCACACCCCTCACATTTCAGCAATCATCTTCCTATACTATACTATAGAAATGAAAGTTGGATAAAAATGTGAGTAGTCAGTGTGCAGCTTGTATAGCAGTACAAAGAAGTCTTTGATTGACCCTTGTGAGGCCTGTTCCTGTTACCCGTCTGGCAAAACCTCTGTATGACCCTGAACACTGTACTGTAACTCAGTACAGTGTTTCAGTTTCATGGTTAAGTGACAAACAGCTGCTATCACTTAGGGTGTACTTACTTTTGTTGCCAGCTATTTTGACAATAATGGCTGTATGTTGAGTTCTTTTCAGATGACAGTAAATCTGTACTGCTATATAAGATGCACATTGACTACTCTCATTTTGATCCATGTTTTAATTCTAGAGTATTGTCCCTTGAGAAGACTGATTAGTGAAATGTGAGGGGTGTGAGGTGCCAAATATATATGCAGATGAAAGGAATTTAACCAAATATGAATACATTATTTGTAAAATGTATCTTAAACAATATATATAACAGCTCCAATTAGCTTCCAAAAATTTAGTTTGTTAATTTAAAAAAAAAAGCTTGCCAATTTTCTTTTGATGGCAGGTAACAGTGATTCACATTTCTGATTTATAATACAGTCATTAGCTGAAGAACCTGACAACACTGTTCCTGGGACACAGAATCTATTTACATGTGAATAATAGAAGATGCACTATTAGTATTTTATCCAATCCAAATCTGATAAATTATTAGAGTCAAATGTAAGTAACTTTCTTTGATTAGGGAAAAACATCACTGTTAATTCGAGAGTTGGTTAAAGTTATGCTTTGCAATTTGCTATTTGTTGTTGGAATTTTTTTATGATAAATAACTGTTTTTCATTGGTCCAGGGGTTTTGTGATCAGGTTACCACATAATTTATTTGAAAGCTTTAATACATTGCAGTGCTGCTGCTTAATTGGCTCATTGGATAATTGCCTGTAGAGACAAAGTTATTCCTATTAAAGTGCCTGGTTTGTGTATATGATGCTGGATAGAAGAGAAAAACGAATCTTTCCAAGGTTGCCTAGAATAGTAATCAGCAAAACAGAAATCACAATAGCTGCATCATTGCATGTTATTGTTACGAGAATTTGTACACCTACATTCATTATTCAGCAAGAAAAGCACAGTTTCAGTGTAAAAGTTGAGAAACACAGTTTTTTGAGACACAACCAACTAACACTGTATATTTACTTTAATCAAGCAAGTACATAAATTTACAGATGTGAAACTTTAATTGAATTATGATAATGAAAATCCTTTCTTAGCATGAATAACATCTTTATGCTCTATTGGTTTCCAGACAATCAATTTCTCCAAACATTCAGCTGAAATTTGCCGACAGTGATTTTCCCTAGTTGGATATTTCTTTCTGACCTTGCGATCCAGTTCATCCCAGTACAGTTCAGTAGGATTTAGGTGCAGTGACTGGGCAGGTCACTTCATTACAAAAAGCACGCCAACTGAGTGTTTTGGTCTCTAACACTTACAGTGCTTGGACATTTGCTTCAAGTCATTGTTTTGTTTTGGAATGATGTTGTTTCTAGTTAGTTGCAGTCCAGACCAAATTGCATGGTGTTGAATTATGTTCTAGAAGAGTTCTAGAAATTTCCTGCTCCAAAACAACCCTAAACCTTTAAGCTTCCACCTCCATGTTTGACTGTGGGTGTGAGGCAGTCTGCAACGTCTTACGTTTTTCTGTTGGAGCCAAAAAATTTCATTTTTTATTTTCAAACTTTTTACTTGTCATTCACGGTCCAGTTCATGTGTTTTGTATTTAGTTGCAGGGCTGCTGCCTTTGTTTATTTGAGTAATCGAGCATTCTAGGATTATCCTATCAATTAATTGAGTAATCAAATAAGAACTACTTTTTTAAATTAAAGAGCAATACTAAATAAGAGAGATAAAATAAGACAGGTCTCTTAAAATTAACAAGTAATTTGTTTTACTTTAAAAATTACAATTTTTATTGCTGAAAATACATACAAGAATATCTGTGAAATCTAAAGCCATTTAGTGCATTTAATTGCATTATTACATGAAAATACAAACACAGTGTGTTCAAAAAGTCGCTCTGCAGTGGTCATGTAGAGTAGTTTCTGGGAAAATATTAGTTTAATGGAGCTCATTGTTATTCTCACTTATATATCTATTTATTAAATCTTGCACAGTATCGATAATAATAGTAACAGTATATTAAAAACGTGCTCCACTACTTTGCTCTACTCCTCCACTGCGGAGGGACTTTTTGACCACACTGTATATAAATAAAAAAAAAGGTAAAAAATTTATTTTAAATGACTTTAAAAACGGTAACCGCACTGTACAGTTTTCTTTGTTTTAGTTTGAAATGATCCAAAACTTTGGAAACTTTTAGGTGTTTTTTTGGGCCTGAATTTTCTCCTCGCCCCTCACTGTTTTCTCTCCGTTTTTCCATTTTTCATTCTGCAGCATCTTTCTGTGTTACCTGTCCAGCGCGGTTCAGAGTTTAGCGGGTGGTGTGTTAATAATAATGGTCCGTAGGAAATACAGTGCTCTGTGTGTAGTTAAATGGACTAAACAAATCTAAAACTAAAGTTACTCTAGGAATCATTTCTGCTCTAGTTTGCTACATATAAACAAAAGGAATATGCATGTGGCTCAAAAAACTATAAAAACCAGGTGTGTCCAAACTTGGTAATTACTGTAAATGTTGAATTAATAAAGTAGTCAGGTTATGCAGAAAGCAGAATATACACATAGTTTGTGGTTGGACTTTACTTTAGCTCTTTAGTTAATCGATTAATGAACTGTCAAATCTAGGCACAGTTTTCTCCACTCTTTCATTGTGGGACCATAAAATGACTGGTCCTATTTATCATTCCATGTGACTCTGTAATAAAGCAAGTGCCATTCTCAGTCATACTGAACTGTGATGTGTTTTATTTTTATTTTTTGCCTTAATTAAAACAATTATTTTAATAGTGACTGATGATTGCTAGATTTTACAAATATTGATTTATCCAAGATGGTATGGTGGTGCTGCAAAGTGCTGCCAGCTTACAGCTCCAGTGTCCCGGATTTCACCCTGAGCTCAGGTTACTGTATATGCAATGCAGTTATATACATTTCATAAGGAATCAATTACTATTAATTCAAATAAGGGCACTGAATAAAAAGCACTTTTTCTTTTTTTTTATTGACCTCCAGGAATATAGAATGAAGACTATAGTGTGTAGACTACCCAATAAAGAGTAATAGTGGTAATACAATTGTAGAAATAGACATTGTGCTAGTAAGTTGTTTAAGGTAAAAGTAAACCTGGTAATTTAAATGATTTTATGTAAAATATTATTCATGGCATGTTTGGTATTACGTCTGTATTTCCTGGTTTACCAAGTGGTAACATTTTAAAATGTAATGATAAGGAACAAACTTATAGGCACTAAACATATACATTATTTTATACAACTTTATAACTTATTTATCTCTGTAAAGCTGCTTTGAGAGTATGTCCATTGTTAAAAGTGTTATACAAATTAAAATGATTTAAATGAAAAGATTTTACAAGTTTATAGCACATATAGCACCCATTTTGTCTCTTCTATATGGCATTTTAGACATGATGCATTTCAAATGGCATCATGGATATAAAAAACCTCCTTAGTACATGTATGAGGTAGAGGACTGTACCATCGGGATATTTTACCAGAAGCTCTTTATCGTTTTTTATACCCATGGCTGTACATCAGTATCACTGACTTACTTTTTAATGCATTTTTGCTTCTGAATACTGTTAAATTATTCGTAATAGTCTATTCTCTTTATTTAATAGGTTACAGTTCTATCCAATCAGATTTCATCAATTACATCATGTGTTGATTTATTAAGAGGTGGATTAATTCAGGCAGGACACCACTAAAAGCCTAGGTGTGAAATGCACGGCCCACCACTGCTTTACACTGATTACTGACTCTGTATGTTGCCTTTAATCCTATTATTTTTTAAATCATGCATTTTTCTTTTCCAGCTAATTTCTTTATTATTTCCAAGATGTAGTTGTTCTGTAACAATGTTTTGTGCATTTAAAGTGCATGACTTGTGTATTGTTTAGTTATTAGAAATGTAATTTAATTGAAGATTTAGTATGTCGGACACACTTAAAGGCAGTTTCAGATAAGCTTTTATGAGTTATTAAACTTGCAAGTTTGAACAAAAACCTCTGATAAGTAAATAGGAAAGGCTTAGACTTGCACTCAGTTTGTGTCTGTTTTTTAGGGTCCTGTCAGAGATTTACCTTGTGTCTCTCGCTTTGTCCACAAGATGTCCCAGTTTATCCCCAAGTTATTTTCATCCTTGGGCTTGTTCAAGTTAATTGTTGCCATCTGAGTGCTATAGTTTGTGTATTAAGGTTAACCCCTGCATCTCTGTTTTGTTTCTTGGGCTTTGTGTGGCCAGACTTTAAAAAAAAAATTTGGGGAAGGAGATTTTAAGAGGATTTTTGTGTTTAATATTGATCCTGTGGGTTTTTACATTCTGCCTTGTGAACTGTGTACTGCTTTACAACCCTTTTGTTTTTTGTCGTTCCTGAATTTGCATTTTTTATACTTAAAACAAAAAAGAATTCTTGAACTACACGAGTCTAAGTCCGTCTCTGGACTTAGGTTCAAATTTTAAGACCCTAATTCTCACACAGTCAACCCTGGCTCAAGTCCTGGTCCTGACCATTAGAAACCTCTGATTTAATGGGATGATTGTTCAATAAATAGGATAAATAAAAGCTTTCATTATATCAAAATGTTATTTGTACTGAAAGTTACAAATAAAACTGTTTAAGATTAAATACAGAGGTGCTTTTAGAAATAAACAAAAAATTGGTTTATGGAGTCAGTCAATTTCTCAAATATCTGACACCAGTACCAGTTAACCTTCAGCAACAAATAGGTATGCAATAGGCTAAATTAATATCACTGTATATCTAAATTCTACAAAATTCCCTGTAACTCCGTGCTACACTGCTGCAAGACCTATCTACACATTCCCCTCAACAGTTAAAAAAATGGCAACAATGAATTCCTAAAATCAGTGTGTGGTTAAGGCAGGGACTAAACATTGCCTCTATTCAATGGTTTGTCAAGAATATTCCTTTATAAGCAACTCACATTGACCAGTCTTGCATTTTATAATGCCTTGTTTTAAATTTTGTTTATATAAACAAAGTTATAGTATATATATAGTGTGGTACTAGTATGTGGAATGTTCCAGCTGATTAGAGGTCACCTGTCTGGGATCTGATCCAATGGTCCCACCTCTCTCACGTGGTATTGGGCCAGAATGGTTCCCAGGTTCCCTACAGCACCAGCATACCGGCTAATTTTTACTCCCATACCTGTCTACCTGGAGTCACCAATCTGAGGGAGGAAGAGACAAACACAGGTGGAGGGAAAAGGAAAATGTGGGGAAGCGCTTTTGGAGGAACTGGCCATTTCTGTGGTGGATAAACAGGAGCAGGGTAAAAAGAAAGTATATTAAGAGAGATTAAGTATAAGAGAAAGCGAGAGACAGAGGGGCCACATACATTTTACCAGCTCTTATTTTGCGATGACACGTGGTAGCACTGGACCCTTTCCATATATATGATGCGGTATAAAAATAATAGTGCTTCAGCTTTATCTATCTTTCCATCATATTTTTTAAATGGGTGCTGGAACAAAATGACGCCTGGCAGTTACCCAGGAATTTAATAACAGTTGTTTATGTTTGTAGCATGTCTTATTTGCTGTTCATAATCTCCAAGGGCTTTAAGAGTCACCTGGGTAATGGTGATATTTTGCACATTGCCTCTTGCACTTTGTTCAGCACCTAGGGTCTACCTGGTAGCTGGTGGGTGTCATATAAATAAAGATTGACTGATTTATTAATTGATATTAGGTTCCACTCTTGTCAACCAAAAACAACCAACAGAGAACATATTTTTCAACCTTTTCTCTGTGCCCACTGACTTATCCCAGTTATCCAGGTATTCAGCAACATTTCTGTACGTAAGTACCATGTCTGATTTACTCTCCTTAATCACCGAGAGTTTTGAAAGTCACCTGAGTAATGTATGCTATAACCATAAGACTATAGTGGAACCTCGGGTTACGAACGCCCCGGCATACGTATAATTCAGGTTACGAATTGCAGTTCATCAAAATTTTTGCCCCTGGTTACGAACAATATATCGGGATCTGACGTCGCTCACCAAAAATCGCAGGCAAGTTGGTTGTTTTGCTCTATCCACAGCTCGTCACATCAGTTAGCGTCCTGTGTCCCTAGCGAGAGCATCGTGTTTACTTATCCGCTTGAACTTTTCCCGGCAGCAGCGTAACAACTCGTTAGTTGATGCTCGTGGAATGATGAGATGGACAACATTAGCCGATGCATAACCACTTTACTTGTTTTTATGAAGATAGATTAGCAGGGTTACAGTCTTTTCCGAAGTACAATACCCATAATGAATTTCACTCTGGACTTCAATACCAACTGATAGTAGCCTTAAAGAAACAGCTCTCATTTTCCCTCTAATGCAACAATTGTCTCAGCGTTAGTGTTAATAACACTGTCTTTAATATTCTATAATATAATATATAATAATATATAAATAATATAATAAGATTCTCCTTCCAAACAATAACTCTCCCTCCTCTTCCTTCTACCAACGTCGTCTCCTGCAGCGAGTCTTCTCAAAGGGAAAGTACCCGGTAAAGATCTTTTCCTCTTTTGTATGTTTTTATGTGGTATGATTTTAATATAACATGTTAAAAGTAAATAATATTAGTGAATATTGGCTTTATTTTTATTTAAGTAATATTTTTGGTTGTCCAGAACGAATTACCGAAGTTTCTCTTCATTATTATGGGGAAATTTGTATCGGGATACGAACTTTTCAGGTTACGAATAAAGTACCAGAACGAATTAAATTCGTAACCCGAGGTTCCACTGTAATTGAAAAGATGCTCAGGAGATGACTGAGCCCTGTACTTACACTGTATATGTAAACCATTCAAGGAAAAGAGCATGACTAATCAATGTTTTCTCTACCTCTGTTGAACAAGGTACATGTGCTACTCCTGAGATACCAGTGATCCTGACTCTTTCTGCCCTTCGAACCTGCCTGCTCTATCATGGGGCTCTACTTCAGGTTGAAGCCTTCAAAAACCTGAAAATCCATTTGCTGCTGCTGAGAATGGACAACATACAGGAAGCTTCAAGACTACCATTAAAATGGATTTTAGGGAGTTTTTCCTACACCATTATCTATGACTTGCACATCCTCTGGATTGTGTTCTCTTTAATTGAAACCCACACTGTGAAATTGGGGGTCCATGACGTTACAGAGTAACATGGGAGCTTTAAGGATGGATTTAGACTGTACTTAATGTAGACATTCTGCTACAATGACTCATTAGAAAAAAAATAAAAACCTATAGAAAAACATATCTTGTTCATTCTTTATTACCACATTATCTGTGTAAAGCTGCTTTAAACCAATGCCCACTGTTAAAAGCAGTATACAAATATTCATTGAATTGAACATTAGAGGCAAATTTTAATAGGTAACATTTATATCCGACCATGTGACCATTGGTAAATATATTAAAATGAATTGGATTTAAGTCCACATATTTTCGGCTTTTGTAGAAAAACTCTTCTGTCTCTCTATTGAGAAAGACCAATATCACATCTCAGTAAAATCTGGTATGGCAGCATTCAATCAGCAGTTATAAGTAGATGAATTAATTAGAAGATTAAATGTTTAGCTATTTAATAACTAAGTAATTCAGGTTTGGGAGAACTTAACAAAAACCCATTACTTATATATCTATTTACTACTGTAGAGAGCTCTTAGTTCACTTTTACGGTTTACTTGGAAGCACTCTTTAAAACCATAATAAAATAGACTATAATTTAACAATTTGGGAGAATCGCATGGGATTTTAGTTTAGTTTAGCAAAAATAATAAATCATGAGTGTAGGCTCTAAAGCTAACACTTGTTTTATTAAGATTGGAAAAACTTACTTGTGTATCTGACTGGATAGTCATGCAACATGTTTTGTTTTGAGTTTTTTTTGGCAGCGTAGCTCAGACCTTTTTTTTTTGCCATTCATGTATCTCAACGTTTTTCCACCTTTATAATCAGGTGTAAGTTGGCTATGCTGCAAGTTATAATAAGTTGCTTGTTTTGTTCTGACTAAATTTAAAGAGAATTTAAGTCATAAAAGATGGTGGAGTACTCAAAAATTCTGCTGATAAAAGATTAAATCCTCTACAGCTGAAGGGGGGAATAAATAAAAAAAGTAAATACATTTATTATACCAACCTGCTTAGTGTCATTTGAGTAAATTAAGCTTCAGTATGCAAGATTTTAATTACAGGTGGCTGCTCTATTGTTTACAAAATTTCAGCATGTTTTTAATATTTGTTGAATTTTAGACTTTGATGACTAAATTTAAACCAGATTTCTGAAAGAGGTTTCACAGTAGGGCTCATTGTGAAACACACTATTAACCCAGCTGGATGCACCCAAGGTATTCTTCAAACATTATACAAATTAGGATTCTGGCCAATGGCACTTTTCTTTAACAGCCTGCTCCTATAGGTAAGAGAACGGTTATTCCACACTTAGCTTGGTTTGAGCACAAGTCTTCATTGGTTGCCTTGCTGCAGAAACTGAAGGAGAAGAATTAAAAAAGTAATAAATGTGTGCAAAAAAGCAGCAGAAACACTGCTGCCATCTGAGAAATGGACTTTTCAATTCAGCAACAAATGGTGTCTTGTTTTTTAGCAAAAGAACTGGTGGCCTCATACTTCATCAGATTTTTTAAACTTTTTGAATGTTTGAATCCACAAACGTTTAAAGTAGTACTAGACTAAGGGCATTTCATGACACTCTTATAGAAAATTAATACCATGTGGCTTTTTTTTTTGGTGCATAATTATCAGCACCCCTGTTATTCAAACCGGCTAAAGACTTTGCTTTAGCAAAAAGATTTACAAAGAGAAGATTATTTTACCTGTCACATACACATTATGGCACATTGCAATTCTTTTCTTCCCAGTGTGAGAGCTTGTTCAAAAGCTTCAGGTAATGAACATCAGAATGATAAAATCTGTGATCTCTGTGACTTTGACTGGGGCATAGATTTTGTTAGCAATTTTGCTAACAAAAACCATTTCCAATGCTCCAGAATAAAGTGTTGGTGTGTTTTGTACCACTCCAGCTGATGCTTGGAATTCTACTTGGTGATGCGAGGCGTAAATGCAATTGCTTGGCCATGAAAACCAATTCCATTAGGCTCCCGCTGATATTAATGCCAATATAGGTTTGAAACTCTTTAGCAGAAACCCAGCTAGGAAGTGGAAGGCTACATCAAGCCTCAAGTGCTGAGGCACATAATCACCAATGCTCTCCTGATTCCCTGCTGATTCCACTTTTCAATGATGCCACCTACAGTTGACCATGGAATATCTAGCAGCGATAATATTTTAATAACTGACTTATTGCAAAGGTGGCATCCTATCCCAGGACAAATTCACTGAGCTCTTCAGAACAATCCAATGGTTTCTAAAAAAAATGTGTAAATGCAGACTGCATGGCTAGGTGCTTGAATTTAAATGTCTGGGGTAATGGGTCAAATTAAAAG
Source organism: Silurus meridionalis (assembly GCF_014805685.1). Taxonomy (NCBI): domain Eukaryota; kingdom Metazoa; phylum Chordata; class Actinopteri; order Siluriformes; family Siluridae; genus Silurus; species Silurus meridionalis. Next base: position 4,399,973 of record NC_060912.1, on the reverse strand, counting down.
CTGTTTACAGAAGAACCATAAGGACAGTCAGACCTGGTCAGGACTCTGCAGGCATGGAAAAGGTTTTCTGATTAGATGAAACCAAAATGAAATGACTTTTTTAAACTGCTAGATGATTGTCAATGTTCTCACGCTTAACTGCACTGGCTAAAACCATGCACATGTCTCATATATTACACAATTTAAAATGTGTTATTTAGCAAAGAAAACATAATTATTAATGTAGTAAATTTTATCTTTTAGTAACATTTGTAGAAGGTCTTAATTGGCTAAGTTTTAGATAGCTTGTTGTGTTTCTGATAAACAGGAAAGCAGAACACTTCTGTTCTTAAACCCGGCAGTGCTATGAAGCTGCAGTAACAGTCAAGACAGGTACCATGGATATGATTATAGATACAGGCAAAAATGTCCTAAACAGCTGAAAGTTAGTTACCACTGAAGATTTAACAGAATTTACATAATTGATAAAGCTAATGCTATTGAACTTTAATAAAACTAGTCCAAGGACATTTACAGGTAATCTTATTTGCAATTAAAACTTTCAGAAATATGACATAAGTGCACACAGTAATGAGGTAAAGACTATCTTTTCCCACTGTTGGATAGTTTTCCTATTAAAAGTCTTTATTAGTTTAATGTTCTAAACAGTTGCCAAACATAAAAACTGAACAATGTTCATTGCAGTGACAATTGATGCAACAAGTGATCTCTTGAAAGCAGTGCTGTAGTAGTAGGTAGTAATGCATACACTTGTACTCCAAAAGTAAAAGAGCGCCATCTAGTGCAAATAGCCAAATTCACACCCGAGCTGGTCTTTACTAGGGAATACCATCTAACATAGTAAACTAATCATCACTGCAAAGAAACCTTGTTTTGCTAGTCATTTTATTTTATTCATGCTAATGATAGATTGTTTTGCATTGTCTTTTTTATTATGTGATGATCAGCAGTAGAAATATGACTACCAGTGTTTAATTATGACTGCATAGTGATTTTCTTCATATTTGTAAATTAATATTTAGTTAATATTTTGAAAGTGGCCCCAGTGTCAATAACTTGTAACAGGTATCACATTTTATTTTTCAGTAGAAATCTTATTATCCACCTTAGTATCTGATCAGAATAGGTATTTTTTATTATTATTTATTATTAATGTATTTATTTATTTAAGTATTTGTCACAATTCAGAAATTACATATTCCTCAGGGTCTACGATTCGTATTTTCTCAGACATATATAATGAAAGCATTATCGATCATTACTAACACTTATTTTCTGTCTGTTTGTATTGCACTTTGTCCAACAAAAAATGGAAAATAGTTTTTATGTTCAGTAAATATGCTTACAGGTTTATATCATCTAAAGACATTTCACACTGAAGTTCAATAGTGGTGTAGCTACTAGCATGCAGCCATACCATCCACTAATTTAAACAGTCAAAGTAGGAAAGTATAAGGATTTGAGTGATTCCCATTTTGTGAAGCTCAACAACATTTCGCTGCACGCTGGTATGTGTATAATCTTTGGTCTTACCTATGAATAACTACGGGAATTTCATCATGTATTAACTCATTTTTAGAACCCTAGTGGAAAAATGTTGTGTTCCTAGTCACAAATGTTTATTTAAAAATCTAAATAAAATGTCAAATATTATGTTATTATTATATTATTAATATTATATAAATATATTTACTCATATGAATTCACATGTGTATCAAATGTGTACCACACATTTAACAAATAAGTTTTTCTTCAGATTAAACTGTGTTGTGTTTGCAATTGTTTAAAATCAATTAAAGAGTATTTAAATGAGATTTCTAAATGAGATATAAAAAAAGTTATACAATAAGGACAATTTTTCTTTTTCCATATTTGCCAAGGGTGCCAATATTAGTGGAAAACAGTGTACATCAGTAGACAGACAGACAGACAGACAGATAGATCCTTTAAAATAATGACCAACACAATGCCTTTAAATTTCAACATGCATTCAGTTGTTCTGTAAATGTTCTTGAATACTTGAAATGTTTCATACACTCAAATAAAAAAAATGATGTTAATTAGAAGGTTATAATAAACGTAATGAGATTTTTAACTATTTTGTCTAATCGATAAATTTAATTTGTAAACTCTACATAAATATTTCAGGTTTAGGCATTAGGTTATTATGTCAATATTCCACACAAACAATGTTTAAGCATATTTAAGCAATGCAGATCTGTATTTTATCCACCATTTATGTTTAATATTATCAAATATTTATATTTTAATATTGACAAAATAATACTTTTTTTTCCCTACCATGGAATTTTGTTTACAGAAAAAAAATGGTTTTAAAACATAATCAAGCACGTAAACAGATGATGCTCAGGTAGTTTTTTCTTGCCACAGTTGCCACTGACTCACTCATTAGGTACAAACTTACACTTCTAAAAAACAATCGTATTCATTCTTTCTCACCGCATTATCTGTGTTAAGCTGCTTTGAGACAATGTCCATTGTTAAAAGTGCTATGCAAATAAAAATTAAGTTAAGTGAATTGATTCTGTTGATACCTGATCTCATGTCTTTAACATGTCTTTAACATGAGATCATATTCCATCAACAAGCCAAAAGAGAAATCAATTTTGATTAAAATACATGTATTCCTCTGAAATTCATGTATTTTTAAGTGGGTTTGTTCCACAGGACAATATAAATTGTCTTTTACAGTAATTTTGTGCAATATATATTTTATTAAATCATGTATATCTGAGCTTCCACAGTTGCACATACCACAGTATAAACTCGACAACAATTAATTTATAATTACAATAAACCAGAATGATTTCTTTAAAGTCTAGGAATTGATGATAGCTAAGAATAGGATATACAAAAAGATTTGTATGATATTTGCATTAAATTATTGATACAATTGTTTGAGATCCACGATAAAAAGCTGTACATTATGTTTTAGCCATACATTATGTGTTTAACCAGTATATAAACATCTTACTGTTGTATAGGTTGTAGAATATTAGTCATTACTTTCATCTTAAACCATTATCAACAGTCGTATTTAGTTATGCACTAGACTGTAATTAACTTTCTTTTCTTTTTTTTTTAACAAAGTATGTTTTATTTACAGCTCATTCACCTGTCGCAGATTATTAATTGTAAAGCACACGTCCATTGATTTTTCATGACGTTAGTAGTTATGCTGGACACATATCTCTTAGTAAAAGAGTAGATTCTTAATATATAATGTATGTGACCAAGTGGGAAATTTGACATGATTTGTATAACCTGCTTTTAATCCTTTTTTATACATGATTGGAAAGAAATGCATGTAGAAAATCCAGATATTTCTACAAAAGATCTGCACATGTTCTGTAATGTGTATGTAACTACGTAACATGTCTGGACTTTGTATTTGCATTTCTTCACATTCATTTAGTATTAAAACAGAAGAAGGTAATTCTTCCTTGAAATGTCATTACTGCCTCATATCTTCAGCCAGAACATAATAATGTAAAACTAATAATAAACAAACAATTCAAGTAAATTAAGACATCATTTGAAAGAATTCCTACAAATTCAAGTGAATAAACCAGACATTTGTAAAATTAAACAGTCGAAATTTATTAGACAGTTAAACTGTTAATTGTTGTGTATAAAATATATTTAGCTGAATATGTTAAACTAATAGAGATAGTCTGATGTCAGTCTTTTCCACAGTGTAGAGTTTAGAGTTCATCTGAACCGCCATTTTCTGAATTTAGGCTCATGGACTGACTAAACTACATCCGAAAGACTAACAAGAAAGAAAACAATTGGTATACAGAAATATGCAGATGAATTCCTTCGACTCAATCTAACTCAGTAATCACTGTAGACATGCGGTTTACTTTCTCCTGAAACATCTGAGCTTTTATTAGAATCAAACATGGCGCTCACACAGAACACATCCATACATCCGAGTTCTTTACACCACTGGGAATCATAGTAGGCGACTAAACCGAGGAGAAATATTTATTTCGTTTTCATATTCACATCAGGATTTAGCACGGGGGAAAAAAAGAAAAAGAAAACGGTCGACTTACAAATCTGTTTACGTCCATATTCCTAAACAGAGCCAAAGAGACACAGTTCTCACCAAGCCACCGGCAGCCTGTTGCTATTGTGTTGCAGTCATATAGATCTTTAAAACTTATCCTTAAGGTTATGCGATTATAAAGTACCCTACATTAACGTTTGTCATTTAAAGATGCAAATTTATTTGTTGTAGGTGTAACCGGTGTTCAGCTTTTACATACTCCTTCCTACAAGAATCCAATGTGAAATAAGTCCCCACACACACACACACACACACACACACACACACACACACACCCCAGTTCAGCCTATAGAAAGTGTCGGATATCACAGGCGGAGCAACAGCGAGCCGCTGCGCATTTACAGTCCCGATATAACAATCAAGACAAAAGTCGTGTTAAGTGAGAGTTAAAAATACACACGAGCAAAACTATTTACAAAATAAATAAAGGCGCGGGTAAAGATGCTTCACTAAATATAAATTGTTCAGAAACTTTCTAAGACAAGGTAAATTATTTTCCTTCAGAAAATTGTGTGGAGAGAAAACGATGTATTTATACAACAAGCACGTGTTTAAAGGAAAAAAAATCATCTACAATAAAAATACAAACTCCTCCATAAAGTAGAAGAAGCCTTTTCTCCCGCCGGGTTTTAATCGAACAGCACTAAAGCAAACCAATGAATGAACACTGCTGTGCACGCCGGTGGGCGTGGCAAACGGGTGAGACGCTCTTTTCTGATTGGGTGTTCATATCAACCAATCAAAGCGCTTTATTTGTTTCCCACTTTGTGTGTGTGTGTGTGTGTGTGTGTGTGTGTGTGTGTGTGTGTGTGTGTGTGTGAGAGAAATAGGTGGGATTTTAGGTATGAACTTTGAATGATTTACAGTTACATTTAATTATAAATATAAAAATAATTCAGCAAAAAACAAGAACAATAAAAACTAACATTAGCAAGTAAATGTGATTTTAAAAAAAAGTCTACGAAGTATCTTTTATTACAGGTAGAGAGAAAAAAACAAATACAAAAAATGCCATATAGTAATGTGACATTATGGGGAGACCAGGAAATAGTTACCCTAGCAACAACTATCAGTGCCAACACAGAGTAAATAAAGCACTGTTGAATAAAACACAAAAAGAGAAAAAATCACCCATATTAAACAAGAGATGCTAAACACAAATACTCAGAACAAACAGATTTCGACGTCATGTATGTTTGCACAAACAACTGAAGAGCAAAAATATGTAACAAATAAAATGCCAAAGGCCTTCTTTTATTGTGCCAAAGAAAGACAATCCATCTTTACCTAATGTCAAAATTGTGTCTGAAACCTCAAAGTGAATACATACATCTCCAATGGACTTTCCCTCCTACCTGACATGAACCTGGCTCAAATCATTTTTCACCACCTCAGTGATGATGAACACTAGTGATCTAATTTATTTAAGACAAACACGCCTAATTACTTTTTGTTTTACCATGAAACCACATCAGGAGAAAAGGTAATTTGATGTAAAAAATAAATAAATAAATATATATATATATATATATATATATATATATATATATATATATATATATATATATATATATATATATATATATACATAGCAATAGGAAAATATTATATAGGGAACAGTAGATTCTTTCAGGAAGCAGTGCCATATAGTCTCAGGGAAATGTATTTGTACTTGGGCACTTCAACACTTAAAATTGAATACTGTAATGTGTGCATAAATGACAGGTAAATCGCTTTCCTTTTTCAGTTTTAATGACTAAGCTAATACTGCTGTTTATACTATTAAATAATTATATTTATTAATAGCAAATATTTAGACAGCTTCTGCTTAGCAATATTCTCTTTGTTAAAAGTTTACATTTTCTAAAATAATCTTCCTATGTAGATGGCCTGGCTATGGCTACAAGCCCTACATTAGAACCTTCACAGGCTGGAGTAGTTATATCAGATCATGGTTTTGGAAGTAAATCTAAACAAAACTAAAGCTCCAAATTTATCAGGATCCCAGTAACCAAAATATAAATATGTGTTGGAAGGAAAAGAAACAAATCACAAATTTGGTTAAATCCTTATTTATTAATTTATATAGATATGTTAGTTAATGGTCAATTAACTGTACCATACACAGTTTCTTTTGGTGATTTAAATTGTACAAGTAAAAAGATTCTTAAAGTGTATAACGATACAGATATACAAATGTCAAGCAAAAAATGTGCAGCATCTTAAAAATAATTAACCATATAGTTCATTGTGAATACAAGATCAAAAACAACAGTCCACTCACACAACTGATCCTGAGCCATTCTTCAACTAAACCAACACACCAATGTTTATTATGCTTGCTCACAAACGTCTTGGTCTCCAGACCAGAACAAAACAATAAGTCAAAAGCATTAAAAATTATATTGGAGAAAAAACACAATGCAGGAAAATGCAGTGATTGTAGATACTATAATGATGCAATGGAACACAACCTAAAAATAAATACAGGCAGTGACTTAGTTACCGTTGACTGGATTTAGAGAATTGGGGGGGAAAACAAAAAAAACAATCATGCCTGCTTGAAGAATAAATACTCTTTGTAACTAAACTTAAAAATTGACTAAAGCCTTTAAAGAATTCTTAATTTTACACTAAATATGTTTAACTTAACTTGTTCAATGATTTGGTTGTTATCATAAATCATACTTTACTTAAACTTTGTTTTACTTGTTCAAGCACCGCAAATGTCTTTTAGCGCTCTATCAAGCAGGATGTTTTATGAATGTCAGGTTCTCCCTCTCAGGCCTCCATAGATGCGTCTCCCCGCCCAGCCAGTTGTGTACTGAGTAGCGGGCGCGCGCCACGCCGCTTTACTACATCATTGACAGCCAATCACGAGGCAGGAAAAAAAAAGTTCACCGAAATGAATACAACAGGAGTCCACACGGAATCACTTAATCCACAGCCAGGTTTTACTCACATCCAGTCTCTCTGTGTCCTGTCGCTATTTTATCGCCAGTATTTCTCCTATGCCATTCCTGCAAGTCCTGCACTTATCCTAATTGATCACGCAGCACGTCTCACTCACGTGCGGCACTGATTTGCAGTTTGAACACGTGGCTCACTAAAAAAAAAAAACGGAATAAACGAGGGCTTTTTGGTTCCATTGTCCTTCCAGCGATTGTATCTGGAGGCGGTGCCTACATTCATGTGTGACTTTTTCGGTCTAAGAGACACAGAAACAGTGACTTTATTTTTATTAAAGTCTGAAAGGAGAGGGAGGGGATGCAATAAGAGTTTAGAGGCAGTCAGCGCGCAGTTCTCGTCTGTCAGAATTATCTTCTATCTATCCAGGCAGTGAGTGAGTGAGGAGAACACAGTAAGTGAGAACGCAGTGAGTGAAAACACACCCGCTCCGGCTGAGAGACAGTGAGTCTCTCTCTCTCTCTCTCTCTCTCTCTCTTCACTGCCCGATTAAAAGGGTCTCCTTTTTTTGGCAAACGCGGTCGGCTTTCTTTCTGTTCTTTTTCCAAACGTGCAACATGAACAAGCTGTACATCGGGAACGTAAGCGAGCAGACGAGCGCGCTGGATCTGGAAACTATCTTTGAGCAGTGGAAGATACCGTTCAGTGCGCCCTTTTTACTCAAAACTGGTTACGCGTTTGTAGATTGTCCCGACGAGAAGATCGCGATGAAGGCCATCGATACACTTTCAGGTGAGCATGGAGACTTCATTGAATTTTTGGCACTTTGTATCCATCTACTGTGTGCACACGCGTAGAAGATGTGGTTTCGCTGCTTTTAGTGAGCGATGGTGTCGAGGTGTGTGTGTGTGTGTGTGTGTGTGTGTGTGAGAGACCGTTTTTTTTAACCTCAGCTTTTCCTCGCCGAGGATACAAAGTGGCTCATCTCTGCTCGAACAGGCCACAAAACTGCCTTTCATTAAAATTCTCACATTTCTGTGGATATACAGAAACAAACGAGTGTAAAATCCGCTTCAATTCACACTTCTGAGCGAAGCAGTTTCACTGTGTATTATTCACTCTTTCTTGCGTTCACACAGGCCTGATTTATTTGGCACTTGAAGTCTTTTAAGATACTATAACAATTTGAAACTATATTATTTGGTTAATAAACCCAACTTCATTGTTAAAACTGCATTCACTTCGTCGCCGTTATGAATGCTGACCTTCAGGTGGGTGGGTTGGTGGCTATTCGTAAGGTTCCTTTGATTAATACCAAAACATTTAAAGACGTCATCAGATACCCACCAACCGGTTATTTGTGTTTGTGTATTAATATGTATGGATTTGGAGAGACTCGAATGTTGTTTGTCCTCAAAGTCGGATTTCTCGCTGTGTTCCACTGAGGCCTCGTGGTGCAGGGGGCAACTCGTCTTCATATTTAACCATCAGGCCACTAGTGTGAATCTCTTATTTATTTATCGAATTAATTTGAATCCACGGTGTGAATCTAATTTAATTGACGCAGTTGTACGTATACGTAATTTTAAAGAAATTGATTTTTTGGAAAATATATGAACGGCTGCAAGCTATTACTGAACACAACCTTTGACTAATAAATGCAATTAATTTCCCCCAGGAAAAGTAGAACTTCATGGAAAACTTCTAGAGGTCGAGCATTCAGTCCCCAAGCGTCAAAGGTAATTACATATTCCACTTTAACATCCCGCTTTCTCTCGTAATAATGATGCGTATATGATTGTAAATATCGTTTATAGTTCAATTCTTCAACTCCGTGTGTATCCTAGACTATTTCTGTTTTCACAAGATTTTCCCACAAACGTTTTATTGTGCATCCAAATACATTTTGTACTGGATTCATTATTGAGCGTCAGATCTGTTTATAGGCCTTTTATCAAACATAACACACACACAGATGCACGGCTATTGAATAAAACAACTTGCTCCAAATCCGGCACATGAACATGTTCCCGACAAGGCCAGGTATTTTTCTTTTTATCATTCATTCATTCATTTGTTGATTCATTTATTTATCTGTGGCGACCAATTTATAAGGAACTGCTTTTTCCCCCTCGTGTTTTCTCACTTCCGCTTGTTTGCTCATGCGCGGTGTGAACGCCCCATTGCGCCCAGACACAGAAGGGTTCGAGGCCTAGTTAAGAGCTTCAGCTCAGATTGGGTCTGCATGCTGTATTTCCGCGTATTAGTTTAAAGCAGTGCATTTCACACCAGCTTACTTGAGCGTGTCTGTAAAACAAATGCCTGCATCTCACTAGGTGTAAATTTGAACGGAGCACGTAACAATTGTCACGTTAAGGGTGTTTACAAGCAAGTGATTGAACAAAAATATTTTTTAATTCAATTGTTCACACATTAACTGTGTAATGCTGCTTAAACGAATTTTACAAAATGTTCCTGGTGTGAAATATTTTGTGAAAACTACACAAATGCTAAACTCCTTTCAGTGAAAGTAGCTTCTCTTAAAATGTCAAGTCTGGGGTTATTTGGGTAGAGTTAAATCTGTCCACACCATTAATATTTCCCCCTTTATTTTGATTAAATGTGTTAATAGATTTGGGTATATGTGGGCAAAGATGCGGGACAATATTCTATAAAATATCTGTCTAATGTTAAATGTATTTATTGTGCCAGTTGATTAAAAGGAAACTTTAAAATAAGTTGCTTACAGGCATAAATTAGGTTGTAATGATGGACTGATTTTTGTATATTGATAATGTATTGGGACCAATATATTCGTGTGTGTGTGTGTGTGTGTCAGAGGTCATGTATGTAAAGTGGAATGTCTCTTAGTATGAAGTGCAATACAGTGTGGTAAATGCTGGAAAAGCCACAGCTGCACAATCTCAACAGTCATAACACAGCAAAGGGTTCTTTGTGTGCATGCTAGTTTGTGACTTGTATTTTTTAATAATAGTAATAATCGTGTGTGTGTGTGGGGCCTAAAATTCTAGTAGCATAATACAGACTGGGTATTTTTAAGTCTGCTAAAACTTTTTTTTGTAACTTATCTACTGTGGGAGCGTTTGTCCCTTTCCACTGGGTCCTCCCCGGTAGCTTCAATGGCTCTGTATGATGTACTCTGTGTGTGAGTTGTTGGGGACTTGGAGGCAAGGTATGAAAGACTTCTTAAGTAGATTCAGATACTTGCAAAGGTGATGTGAAGCACGGTGTTAAAACATGCTTTAATAAAAACAAGTATGTGCAAAAGGTTTTCTGTGTAGTTTAGTTAATTTTTGCTGTTTTTGTTTAGCTACATTTGAAAGTCTCTTCAGTGAAAGTTGCATTGAAGAAACGTATGATTGCTTATGTTGAGCCATTTAAAGACAAACTTTTAAGGATCTTGAATTTAGTTTTCAAAATTTCCTTCAAGTCTTATGTTCTCACATGCTTGTAGACTGGTGTTCGACCTGTTATGTGCCTTTTTTTCTCTTTTATAGTACAGTTTCATAAGGTTATGTACAATTCTAAAATGTTTGTGCTTGGAATTTGCTGTGCATGTATTTGATTTATATCATAAACATATTTTTGAGTGAGTCTCAGATTGGGTTATTTAAATACAATGTTTTTGCAGTGTGGGAAGTGTTTTTATTTTTATTTATTTATTTTGTAAAAAAAATCTGTACTTTAGGATGTGTGGTGTTGCTGTGAAGTGTCATGTAAACCATTCCACTAGTTTAGTGACCTGGGTCAATGTTATAAATCATGCTAGCCTAAGGCTGTACATATTACTAACATTATATGCTGCAGTGCCTCTTGAACTTGCAGGTGGAGTGGTGAAGAAAGACTGCATTACATTTAAAAAATACTGTTTAAAAGTCCTAAGTACTTATTTTCAAAACGTGCCCCCAAAATTACTTTGTTTGTAGATGAGCATAAGCTGCAAGTTCAAGAGGCACTGCAGCATACAATGTTAGTAATATGTACAGCCTTGGGCTAGCATGATTTATTACTATAGTAACCACAGCCTGGGCAGAAGGGGGAGATGTGTGTGTGTGTGTGTGTGTGTGTTTGTTTGTGTGTTATTTTATTTATATATATATATA